>NW_021703776.1:103225006-103237025 GCF_005190385.1 Monodon monoceros
AGTCCTCGGACGCCCCTGTAAAGAATCAACCAGCCCGTGATCTCAGAATCTACAGCGAGGCCATCCATACAGCTAATCACAGAACCTATTTCAACTTAGAAGTGCAAAATGTTTGATTAACTAGTTCATCCAAAACATATTCGTTGAACCCTTTCTAGGAATCAGGCCTGGAATACTTTGCTAGAGGTATTGTCGTAGATATCAAAGACAAAGAAGGGGTGGAGACCATGACAGACAGGGTTTCAGAAAAGTCCTTCCTGAGAAAGTGACTCAAAGGAGGAAAGGAAATTAACAGCACAAAGAAACAGGGAAGAGAGCTGACCCGGGGAACAGAAAGTGCAGGGAAGAGTGAGATGCATCTGCTGGTCAGAACACAGAAAACAAGGCAGAAGTGTTGGCAAGGGTGTGGAGAAAAGACAACGCGCAAACACTGCTGGTGGGAATGCAAAACGGCACAGTCACCGTGGAGAACAGTGTGGCGGTTCCTCAACAATTTAAAAACAGAGCTACCACATGATCCAGCAATCCCACTTCCGGATATTTACCCAAAAGAACTGACACTGGGATCCTAAAAAGTTATCTGCTCTCTCGTGTTCATTGCAGCACTATGCACAGTAGCCAAGATACGGAAACAACCTAAACGCCCATCGATGAATTAATGAATAAAGAGAACGTGCTGTACGTATACAATGGACTATTACTCAGCCTTTAAAAAGAAAGAAATCCTGCTATATCGGCAACAACATGGATGAAAGTTGAGCATGTGAAGCTCACTGAAATAAGGCAGCCACAGAAAAACAAATACTGCGTGATTCCACTTATTTGAGGTGTCTAAAATGGTCAAGCTCACAGAACCAAGCGGTGGAGTGGGGGCGCCAGGGGCCGTGACAGAGGCAGAGGCTGCTGCTAACCCATAGGCAGCACGTGTCCGTCCAGCAGGAACAGCAGCCACAGAGGCCTGCTGCCCAGCCCGGCGCCCACGCCGACAGCAGCGTGCGGACACTTCACATGTGTTAAGAGGGCAGTGTCCTTACCACAGTAAAATAAAATAAAAAAGAAAGAAAAGAAAGGCCACAGAAGAGGGAGCAGGACACGTTGAGGCAGCAGAGTGGCAGAGGGCAGCTCAGAGCACAGACGGTACTGGGGGCTGTACTGGGATTTCGCTGTAAGCACCACGGAACCGCCCTTAGGTCTTTTACGGAGAAGAATGACGAGGTCTGAGTCCCGTTTTAAAGTGACCGTCCTTAGAAACGCGGGGTCTTCAACACCTCCCGGGAATGTTTTGCACTCCCTCCCGGGGACACTGTCCTCCCCAGCTGGGGACCACCTCACTCCCACTTTCCAAGGAGTCCAAGGCTACAGAGAGGTGGCGATAAAGTCCCTCGTGGGAAGAAGGAACCAGGTACAGTTTGAAGCATACCAGGTATCTGCCACACGGTCACCTGCACAGCTGGGAGTCGGATGCGTTTTTGTCGCTCCCACATCTCAGATACGCCTACGAGAAATTAACCTGAAATGAAACCATGACAACTGCTGGGATCGTACTACCCACCGATGATGGGAGTTCACAGACCTTCCCGTGAGGCTGAACTGAATCCGCCCACAAGCAGCATCTCCCACGAGAGGGAGGCCAGCTCCCTGTGAGGATAGCTTGTTAGCAAAGCAGAGCGCAGTCAGCCGTCCCCAGGGCAGGAAGGGGTGCACACCCTGTCCAGGGGGACCGGAGATGGGAGATGGGTTCTCAGGGCGCACGGGGGTGATGGGGAGACCAAAAGTCCAGGGGTCTGGGACTCAGCCCCCCCGACTCTCTCAAATTGGCTGGATCTTATCTCTTTTCTCACGGAGGCTCTGAGTGAGATTTAATGTTAAAATAGGATCCTGCTGTCCCCAAATACTGAGAATGGCAGAACTGGGTGATCTCAGGGGACATGTGATCTGATGTCACTCAGGCCGCCTGTCTTCCTCTCTGCTCTTGTCAAGGCCTCGTCTGCAGGCTGAGCTGATACTTTCCCATCTTTATCCTGACACGGTGATCTGCTCCCTCCATACAGGACTCTCTCCTCAACTACACCAAGGCATTGACTGCCGTCTCCACCCTGAGCTGCTCGGATGTAAGCCCGCACCCAGGTCTCCCTCCTGAGCGTCCCAGACACACAGCAGCCTCTGGACAGCTCCGCTGGGTGTCCCACTGCCACAGAAACTCGGCATGATCACAGCTGAACTCAGTACTCTTCCAAAGCCTGGTTTCCTCCTGTTTCCGTGTCCGTTGCTGTTGTAAGTCTCCTGGTGCTGGAAGTCTTCCGTAGCATGAGTTCAGAAGCGCTGTGTGCGCACACGTGTGTGTGTGTGTGCACGCGCGTGCTCTTACGTGTGTGTGCATCTCTATGAAACCTGCACCCTCAGCCAAGGCTAGGGCTGCAGTGTATTATAAGCGACGGACTACCCCCAGCCTCCCCCTCCAACATCACAACCCTCCTCACGCCCGGGGGCCGCTGCCTGGTCAGAAGGTGACTGACTTACACGCACCCTTTTTTAGGACCTAATTAAGAAGCAGTCAGTTAGAGTGATAAACTAGTGTGACAGTGACTCTGGATTAAGGAGGTAATATACCAAAGAACACATGTGAATTCTATAGAACTCTTCTGGAAGCAAAGGCTAAACCCAGATGGTTTGGGTGCTTAACTGTGGGAAAGTTTTGACATCCCAGGAAGGTGGATAATTACAAATCACTTTCAGTGGGCAGAGCTTTTTGGTAAGCTCCATGTTCCTGTCACTGTGGAGATGCCCACGCATCCCAGCCCGGGCCAGCTGGAATCAACTCTGCCACGTTAAACCTGAATCATTCTGCAGTTCCTATTAGACAGCACCTTCAAGGCTCACAGCCGTATTTCACGTGTGGTGGTGTTGTGCGGACAGCAAACTGTTGGAAATAGGAGGGCAAAGGGGAAGAGGATGAGAGGAATCTGACAGCATGATCATAGCAACACCGCACCACTTAGAGATCATAAAACGAAGACCCGTGTCCAAGGCACTCGTGGTCAACTAGCACACACGAGACACCGTAGCTGCCCAAATCAGCATCCTAAGACAGCAAGGATGAAGAATATTTTCCAAGCATTATTAGAGCTAATGTGTAAACTGAGGACAAAAGCACAATAATTAACTGCCCTTTACTTGTGTTAAAAGTGCTAATCAGCATTTGCATGAGATTCTATTAACTTCTTTATATCAGAGGTGACGCCACGAGCTGAATGTGTGTCACACACACACACACACACACACGTGCTCCACACTCATATGTTGAAACCCTCATCCTCAGTGTGACGGCGTTAGGAGGTGGGGCCTTTCACAGCTGATAAGGTCACCAGGGTGGAGCCCTCCTGATGGCGTTAGGGCGCTTGTAAGAGGAGTCTCTCTACCACACGAGGAAAAGGTGAGAAAACGGCCATCTGCGAACCGGGATGGGGGCTCCCTCCAGGCTCCGAATCTGCTGGTGTCTTGATCCTGGGCTGCCCAGCTTCCAGAACTGTGAGGAATATGTTTTTCTGTTTAAGCTGCCCAGCCCATGATATTTTAGTTACAGCCCCCAAACCAAGACCACCACCCACAGGAAGGGAAGGTGATTCTCTAACACGGCTAACTGTCTGCCCGTGTATCTCCAGATGCCATAGACGGATCAACTGTCTGTATCGCCTGTATTTCAGCTCTCTTATGAAATACGTATATATCTCCTTAAGAACTATTTCAATAACTTCACAGCACCCAGACTGTTTCGAAGCATTCTGTCCAATGGGCACCATGGATGAAAAGCATTGACAAGCTAGAATTCACCATAAAAGGATAATCAGAAGGGTAAAGTGCTAGAAACCGCCATTCCAGGAACCACTGAACCAAGGGCAGACAAGGGCAGACTTGGAGATGATGTGACTGCTGTCCCAAGACACCTGCAGGGTTACACGGGGCAAGAGAAACCCTCCAGGTCCCTTGGATGGAAGGCGAGGGAGCCAATGATTCGGCTGCTGGACTCTGAGTGCGAATCCCGCCTCTGGCCATCGCTGGCCTCGTGATCCCAGGCTTCCTCGTCTGAGACCTGGGGCCGCCTCACCCCGTGTGGGGTAACCTCTCAAGACCATTCATGAAAACGGGGCTCACAGTTCTTGGCACACAGGAAGATGCTCAGAAAAGAATGGTTATTAGTATCTTACTAATACCTAGACTGCTCAGCTCTAACAGCGCAGGGCTCTGAAGCCAGTGCCCGCAGAGACTTATGGACTGAAATCACAGATAACTCTTGTCTTGTCGACCACGGTGAAACCTGAGGTTTGCTAAAAGGTCTTGACAAGTAATGTGATCCACAGCTGTCTGCCAGGGTACATCTTCCCATCCATGACCTGAAATTTCCAAAATTAAAGCCACTATTGCGTTAGTTACAAAACGAAAACTTCCAGAAGACCCCCACTAATGAGCACATATTGACTTAGGGCTTTTCTGACTTCCCACCTTCTTACATGCACAGAATATCTGAGCCTCTCCAGTGCTCAGATTAAGCCTGAGAGTGCCTGCCTCGAGCCCGGGGTGGTGTCAGCAGGTGGGTGCAAACACCTGGCCCCCCGCAAAGGAGAGGAGGGCTCAAGGCCGCTTCCACCAACAGAGAACAGCAGAAACAATATGAACAGCAGGAGAGAAGACCTACAGTCATCGCAGCGGGGAAAGCCCAGCATGAAGCACGCCTGCTGTAACAGGGAATCGGGGTGATGAGGGACTTGCCAATGAACGCTCAGAAGAACCCCAAAGAACACAGGAAACGAGCAGCCCAGGAGCAGCCAGCCCCTCCCCGGGGCTGCAGAGGCCGCCCGCGGTCGCTCAGCCCAGCCCCTGTGATGCCGCGTTGGCAGAAGTGAGTTGCAGAAAGCCCCCGTGCAGGGCGCCCAGGAAGCTGATCACAGCAAGGGGTCTCCTGGGGGAGCTCGGCCGCAAAACTGGCCAAGGAGGTCACCAAGGGAGGCTGCTGGTGCCCTGCAGGGCCAGGCCCCGGCGAAGCCCCAGGTCTGCAGAAGGCGGCACGGAGGAGCTGTCCACGCTGCAGGAAACCAACACCCGGAAAGCTGCCCACACGCCACATGCACTGGAGGCATTTCCGGTGCTGCCAGACCCTGCTGGGTCACTCCCGCGTCAGGACGTCCCACCCCATCACCCCCAGCCTCCCCAGTGCCCTCTGCTGACCACGCTGGCAGACGGGCAGCATGGAATAAGGGCCCACGTCCACTACGGCAGCGCCGGCTGGGAGGGACAAACGGCCACCCTGCACAGCCCGCCTTGACACTCAGCTTGCACTGCTGTCTCCCCCGCCCCCGACCCTGCCACGTCCTGCAGAAGACTGTCCCCACCACAGGCCACCGCAGTGGCCTCGCCAGTCAAAAGCCAGAGGGGTCCTTCTAAAGCGTGCGCCGCGTTACACCCCCTCTCTCCAGCCCCTGGCCTAGCTTCCGAGGCCCCCAGCAGCGCCCCAGCCCTCTTCTGCCCTCACACGTGCTCCTGCCACGGTGCCCTGATGTGGGAACCAGTTCCCCTCCCCAGGGCACACGGGGCTGGTCACTGATGGGGGCTGCCCCTGTCCGCTCCTGGAGCTGGGCAGACACCCCAGTCACTGGGACAGGTGACTACACGGCGGAACACAAGGAAGCAGTTCACTTTGGGAGGTCTGACACCTGGGGACATCCAAAGAAAGGTGTCCATCAGACGACAGGTGAGTCTGGGCGCAGAGAGGGGTCCAGCTGGGGACACCCACCCAGGAGGTGTCAGAAGTGACAATGTAGCCTTGAGACAGCCTGTACGGAGGGACAGCCAAAAGCCCAGAACAGAAGCTGGGAACCCTGATGTGCAGGAAGGAGCTGAAAGAGACCAAAGCTATTCCCAAAGCAGAGCCACTGGGTGGAGGGGAGGGGACGGAGCTCAGGTCTCAGGAGGGGGCAGTGGCCACACGGGACAGGACGAGGACCGACTCCGGGGAAGCAGGGCGGAGCTGGTCAGAGTGGCCTGGGAGTGTCCCAGCAGCGAGGGACAGCCCAGCAACGGCGGACCACGCGGGGAACTGGGTGGTGGGAGCCCATGGAGCCATGGATGTGCAGGTGACGGGGACCCGGGGCGAAGCAGAGGCCATCTGAGATGGTGCACTTTGAAGTGTGGTCAGAGGCATCAGAGAAGAGGAGAAACCTTCAGAGAGAAAGAAGGAGACTGTCTCATAAGGGAAGTGGCTGCAGGCGGGGGCAGAAAGCAGCCCCTCCGGAGGGGGGCGGGGGAGGGCGCCGGGGACGGGCCTGCGGCGCCGTTCCCTGGGGGAAGGGTGGGTCCCCTGATGAGAAGCAACGAAGAGACGACAAGACGAGGCGGGCGGCTGATGCCGAGCCTCACGCAGAAGGTGGGAGCACGTGCCGGGGAGAACAGGGCCGCTCGGGCACACCCAGCCCAGCAGCCGCCCTGCGGCTCCCCTGGCACAGGTGCCTCAAGTCCGCCTTGAAGAGGGTTTTCCCTTTCCTCCCCGGCTTCTGGAGGCCACGCCCAGCTCCTTTCCGGGCACCTTCGCCTCTTGTGTGTCGGAGCAAACCCAGCGCAGCCCCGGACACGGCCACCACTCGTTAAGACAGGCTCGCCGCCCGATGGGCCCCCTCCCGGGTCCAGGCCAGCAGCCCATGTGTGCCCACTCTCCCGCCCCCAAGCAGCAAGTACCTGCAGCCCGTCCCTGCGGCTCCCAGAGCCATGCGGAGCTTCTCACGCACGCCGAGCCACGTGCTGGCCCCGAGTCAGGACGGTGGCACGCTACGTAGACGTGCAGCAATCAACAGGATGCTCCAAGTGGCCGCCAAGCTGGGCGCCGGCCAAGGCGGACGGACGGCCCTCTGATGCCCCCTCCCAGTGTCCGTGGGGTCCTCTCTCCCCAGGGACCTTTCCTGACCGGCACCCCACTCTGCCCCCGGGCTGTGGGTTGATCCCAAATTGGCCCTTGCTCCAAACTGGTCCCTCTCTCCTCCCTGTCGCTGAGAAAAGGCTGAAGTCACTGAGGGGCTTATTAGCAAACCGATCAACATCCCAGGTTAATTGCCAAGACGGGGGCGGGAGGTTTACTGTGGCAGCTCCACGGAATGCCTGTTAAGGGGCACTGCTAGGGGACTGCCGGCAGCGTGCCAGCGGCAGGGGTGACGTGTCAGGGTCACTCAGGTCACTCCCCACCCCTGCTCATGGCTGTGCAGGGTGGGCCTGGCTGCAAAGCAGTGAGGAATCAGGTGACTGGTCCACGTGGGATACAAAACCTAACCCAACACAGGAGATAATACAGTGACTCCAAACATAACTAACTGGGAAAAGAACAGAAAAACATGCACTGAATTCAGAAATTCAATTACGGACGAAGTTCATCACCCAGCGATGAGTAAGACCATCGGTTCCCTGCAGCGGGTCGCTGTCCTAGAGGTACAGCAAGACGAGGGATCACCGAACGATGAGTAAGACCATCGGTTCCCTGCAGCGGGTCGCTGTCCTAGAGGTGCAGCAAGACGAGGGCGAGCGCCACTAGGAATGGATGGGCCACGTCAGACGCGGCTCAGAAAGGGAGAGGAGCCTGGCTGCGGGGAGGCAGGACGGCCTCACGCAGCATCCGGGCTGGGCCTTCCGGGCTGGGCAACCTTTAGAGGAGCAGACACGGTCAGTCGGGGGTGGGGTGGGAGGACGGGTCATTCCTGGCAGAGGAAACAGTCTGCAAAGCCCAAGGTCAATCAGGGTCGATGCCCGAGCGTCCCACAGAGAAGGGACGCCAACATCGTGAGGCCACATGGCAGCTCGTTAGCTGCTGGCCTGAGTGGGAGAGGCCTGGGCACCACACAGCTGCTCAGAGCCAAGAAAAAAGTTAAAATCATTCTAGACTGGAGTTCAGTCGTGGGGTTCATCACCTGATGGTAACGGTGATGTGCGGGTACAAAGGTGGTGTAGGGCAGGTTCTGGAGAAGACAGTGTTTGGCTGGTTGACAGCTTCACGTTATCAGGTGAAATTACGGTTTGGGGATCTGGAAGGCTTCCCTGAGGAAGTGATGTCTGAGTGAGATCCAAAGTATGAGGCGTTAATGATGTGCAGTTCCGGGGCCGGGAAGCAGTGTGGGGTCTTCCTGGTGGAGGGGGTAACCTAATCCAAGGCCCATGGGCAAGACAGAGACACGGGGAACGTGAGGGCTGACGTAGGGATGGGTGGGCGATGCGGATGGTGGATAGATGGACACGTGGGTGATGGGTGGATGGATGGAAACAGAGCACTTCTGGCTTTTACAATCATTCGTAATCAGCCAAACAGACACACTTAAACACACACGTTAACACATGCACATACACACGCATGTACACACACATCATCTAGAGCTACCACGTGCCTGAAGTTATTTTCTGTTTTCATAGTAGATAACTAATGGCAGAAGTGGCCTATCATACCTTAGCCCAACCTTAAAATAACAATCGGGGGAAAAAATAACATCTCAGAGCAAAGCCCAGCTGAAGATGAACAACCAGGTATTCCACTACAGAGGAGGTGAGTTACATCAGGTTATATGCAGCCCTTAACTCTTAGCTCCAAGTCAGAGCAAAATGTGACACGTGTTTGCCAAGAAGATAATTGCCTTCAAAATTCCGTCATCTTCATCATTGTCTTGCAAAAATATTTAAGAGAAAAGTTAACTAAGAGACTACTATATATATAATATAGATGGCTAATAAGGACCTACTGTATAGCACAGGGAGCTCTTCTCAATACTCTTGTAAAGACCTATATGGGAAAAGAATTTTAAAAAGAGTGGATATAAGTATACGTACAACTGATTCACTTTGCTGTACAGCAGAAACTAACACAACATAAATCAACTATATCCCAATAAAAATTTTTTAAAAATTAAACATAAAACAAAAAAAAGAGACCGCTACCCCTTTAGGGTATCGTTACAATAAAAACTAATAGTGACCAAGTCTCCCAAGGCAAAAGAAATAAAAGAAAAAATAAACAAATGGGACCTAATCAAGCTTGAAAGCTTTTGATTAGTTCTCTATTTTACACACGGTAGCAAATCAGAACCTACTGTTTAGCACAGGGAACCCTACTTAACGCACTGTGGTGGCCTAAATGGGAAGGAAATCCAAAAAAGAGGGGATATATGTATACGTATAGCTGATGCATTTTGCCGTACAGTAGAAACTAACACCACATTGTAAAGTAATTATACTCCAATAAAAATTAATTTAAAAAAAAACTTATAAGCTTTTGCACAGCAAAAGAATACAAAAAGACAACCTATGGACTGGGAGAAAGTATCTGCAAACAATACAACCAGCAAGGGCTTAATTTCCAAACTACACAAACATCTCATGCAGCTCAATATCAAAAAAACAAACAACCCAATCATAAACTGGGCAGAAGACCTAAATAGACATTTCTCCAGAGAAGACGTACAGATGGCAACGGGCACATGAAAAGGTGCTCAACATCACTAATTATCAGAGAAATGCAAATCAAAACCACAGTGAGGGGGCTTCCCTGGTGGCACAGCGGTTGAGAGTCCAGTTGCCGATACAGGGGATGCGGGCTCGTGCCCCCATCCGGAAAGATCCCATATGCCACGGAGCGGCTGGGCCCGTGAGCCATGGCCGCTGAGCCTGAGCGTCCGGAGCCTGTGCTCCACAACAGGAGAGGCCACAACAGTGAGAGGCCCGCGTACCGCAAAAAAAAAAAAAAAAAAAAAAACTACAGTGAGGTATCACCTCACTCCAGTCAGAAAAAGTCTGCAAATAATAATAAATGCTGGATACGGTGGAGAAAAGGGAGCCCTCCTACACTGTTGGCGAGAATGTAAATTGGTGCAGCCACTGTGGAGAACAGTATGGAGGTTCCTTAAAACACTGAAAATAGACCTACCATCTGATACTGCAATCCTACTCCTGGGTATATATATCCAGAAAAGGCAAAACTCTCATTTGAAAAGACACACGCACCCCAATGTTCACTGCAGCACTATTCACAATAGCCAGGACATGGAAGCAACCTAAGTGTCCATCGACAGATGAACGGCTAAAGAAGATGTGGTACGTACATACAATGGAATATTACTCACTGATAAAAAATAGAATGAAATAATACCATTTGCAGCAACATGGATGGACCTAGACATGATCATACTGAGTGAAGTAAGTCAGACAAAGACAAAAATTATATGACATCACTTCTATGTGGAATCTAAAAAAAATGAAACAAATGAACTTATTTACAAAACAGAAACAGACTCACAGACATAGAAGACAACCTATGGTTACCAAAGGGGAAGGGAGAGGGAGGGATAAATCAGGAGTTTGGATTAGCAGATACACACACTACATATAAAATAGATAACCAACAAAGACCTACTGTAGAGCACAGGGGACTATATTCAGTATCTTGTAATAACCTATAATAAAAGACTCTCAGAAAGAGATATATGTGTGTGTGTGTGTGTGTGTGTGTGTGTGTGTGCGCACGCATGTATAACTGAATCACTTCGCTGTACACCTGAAACTAACACAACACTGTAAAGCAACTATACTTCAATTAAAAAAAAAAAACTAATAGTGACCAGGTCGTGAGTGTTCACCGTGAACTAGGGCTACATTCAGTGCCTCGGACATAATAATCCTGCTGGAAATGAGTGATAATTATCGTCCCTTTTTATAGATGAGGAAACTGGGAGTCAGAAGGCTGTCTAACGTGCTCAAGGTGACAAAGCTGTGAGTAATCTACAGATCGGCACCAACCCCTATTAAAATTTCATTTTTGAAACAAGGAAAAAAAAGGCCCATATTCAGTTCTCTGGTTCCATCCTTACCTCCTTTTTCTGTTTTGCTCTGTTTTGCTTTTCTCGAGTGAGCAAAACCCCTACAAAGGCCATCCTTACAGGCCATCGCCCAGACTAGGTGCTCCCTTCCAGAAAAAAATCTAACTCAGCATCCCCGAGAAATCTTGCTGTTCTAGAACATCTTCTCCTTCAGCTCAAAGAAGTTTTGTAGGCAAGACCCTGGGGACCCAGGAGCATACATAGGATGCGGCCATTCTCCCGTGAGCCCGGAGGTGGCGCAGGCCTCCCACCCGATCTCAGGGTGGGAGGATGTGGGGACCAAAAGCCGGGAAGAGAAAAGGTATCACTCAGGCTCGCGCGGGGGGTTCCGGGGACCTAGGGGCACACACCCAGCAGCTTAATTCCCAGACGGGTCTTCTTTCCACCATCCTGGACCCAACAGTTCCTTTCACCCTGAAGGGGGGGGGGGAAGTGAGCAAATAGGGATGGGGCCCCTAAGAGGTCAGGGGCCTCTCAACACAGGAGAAACCCAATCCTCTGATGTCCCCAGAGTCCTCAGTTGAGCGTGGTCACCGTTCTATGTCCCCAGGGTGCAGGGGACACCTGTAGCCCTCTCCTGACTTGGCCTTGAGGCCTCTGAGCTAACTGTCTCCCCACCTTTCTTTTTCCTACATTAGGTAAAAGCCTACTTAGGCTCAACACTGATATTGGTGCTTTCTGCCTCGGAGATAAAAATAACTGGCGACGCTTAAAGGAGCTCTGCCCCAGTTTATTTAAGGTGTAATCTCAACTATCCCTTTGTCCTAATTACTGTGCCATCCCCCAAAGGCAGGGAGCTCAGCGGAAACCCGAGAGAGGGACTAAGTTGTATTTTTGATCTTCAGTCTGACTCTCCCAAATATTTACAAACCACCTCAGAGCAGAGAAGTCATTGGGTAAGAGGGTTCAGTCTGGCCACTTGGAGAAGTGGAAGGAGAGGAAGCGGGGCACTCCTGACGAACAAGAAGGCTTAGATCTGAGATGTTTGAGAGACGGTTATTGTCTTTAAACGCAGTGGCACTTGCTCAATATTTGTCACCATGTTGCCACCTTAATCATTCGTAATCAGCCACACACACACACACACACACACACACACACACACACACACACACACACACACACAC
>NW_021703776.1:103237035-103281679 GCF_005190385.1 Monodon monoceros
CACACACACACACACACACACACACACACACACACACACACACACACGGTCCCTCCTGGGAGCTCAGAGCACATCGAATGAGGCCCACCATCAGCCATGGCCAGTGGAACCAGCTGCTTGGACGGTGGACCTCTTCGTGTGAGCCTGCGTTAACATTTGAACTTCTCATTACACAGAAAATTTCACGGAAATCTATTTTTACATTTATAAATAAATATATACACACATTCATGGAAAAACTGCTCAGGCAGACGTTTTGTTTCAGGATGCCGGATGTTCTGTAAATCCATCCGAAGGTGTAGCTTGAGGCCCTGAGTAAGGTATCTTATTCCATTAAAAGTAGAAAAATCCTTCAAACACGACTGGGGAACAGACAAGTGTGACATTCCAGCAGCCTGAGTCACTTCCCACCGGCCAGCCACGCCCTCCATCCCTTCAGGCCACACCCATCACAGCAGCCACCTTCCCGCATCCGGCGGCACTGGTCTGGGTGGACCCTTCTTTTTCAGAGACTGAAACAGGTAACATCTAGGAGTTTTCCCTTCAAGACTCCCCACTGAAAACCAACATGAAGAAGCTGAACTTTCATGAAACAGTTGCTCTATCCTGATGCAGGTGATGGGTGAGCATGAGTTCATTTATTCTGCAAATACTTCTCGAGCCTCCGTAACGTGAAAGGCAGCCCACGCAGGGTCCTGTGCTATGGGGTTTGCTATTACACGATTAAATGTGATAACAATTACGTTTTGCTGTGTCTAGAATGGTTTATATCTTGCTCAAAGTGCTCCATGCAAAGGATCCCTTAAGCGTGCAGCGTGCCAGCCACAAAGAATTTCATCACTTATTGTAAATCACACACGTAAACAAATACGAACATTATTTAAATGAGAGGCCCTTTACTTACAGAAACCATATCACAGTTATTTCCTCCCCAGATCGAATTAGATTTAAAGCTTCATTTGGGAAACAGAAGATGAAAATGAACCTCTTCTCCTAAAGCCATCTGGATGGGGATCATGCATCATTTGTTTTCATCGTACAGCAAACGTGCCCAGGTAATAATCAAACAAAAGAGCTCTGCCTGTGAGTGCCGTGCAAGGGAAGAAAAGGTGGACGATGAGCGCTCACCACGCTCACGACTGATACTATCTTTTAACCGTTATTTAAGGAAAAGTAACACTGTTTACCTGGCTGATTCCCGGTACATTTGAGATACAGAAATTCAGGGATTGGATTAAAGTTCCTAAAACAAAATGCCTTGAAATGTAAACATGCAGACATCACACTTTCAGGAGTCAGTGCAGAGTTCCCTGAAATTTAAAACAAAATATAAGGTACATCGATCCTTAAAAAGCACACAGTGAGTCCCCCGACCTTCCACGGGACCTTCAAGTGCCCGAGTGTGCAGAACAGCAACTCAGGTCCGTTTAGACAACCTTCAAAAGCACACAGCTCTGCCATAAGCCCATTACGTCAGCTCTCAGTATTGCTTGAAAATTATAACACTGTAACCATCCTCTGCTTTGCTTTGAAATGTATGTAACAGTAACTATAAAATATAATAATCCATAAATATATAGTATAATGTCAGCATAATACATATTCATGAAACAAATCATATGAAGAAGGGAAATGCTGAGGAGCAGGGGTCATCCATTTTGGAAAAAGATTCTTTACGTTAAAGAAGTTGCTGGAAAGTTCTTTCGACCACTAAGCTTTCAGATGCATTGAAGCCTTGGTCTATAGAGCAGGTACTTCTTGACAAAACTCAGAGAAAACGGATAAGGTTGAAGAAGGCAGGGTTCTAAGCGCGGCCCCCGCGGGGGAAGCCTGGACAGGAGCAAGCACCTCGCAGGCTCTGGAAAGACGGAGTCACTGGGAACCAGCCTCTGAGACGGCAACGTGAGTGGTTCCGTCCAGGGCTCCTCACAGGTCCTGGCAGCACCTCCCCATCTGCCATGGCACTTCCCAACTCTCTATCCAGGCGTAACTGGCGCACAGGTGGTGGGTTTTTTAAAAGGTGAGAACGCTCTGTGCGGACCTGAGAGTCCAGAGGGAGCAGACGCGGCGTGAGAACCTCTGGGGTCACAGCTCCGGCTTTCCTGACTCCCGGTTGGCGCGTTCTTGCTTCCCGACCTCTGGGCTCAGCCCTGCCACCAGGTCAGGACTCTCCTCCCACACTGCTCACTCAGCTGGCGTGAGAGCCCTCCCCAGGCCACCCACCTGGGTCCCCCGACAGCCGCTGTTCCTTATCCCAGTGCAGCAGACCCCGGGAACCACAGGTTAGAGCATCCTTCCTCCCCAGTCTCTGGCCCGAGCCTGGCCACCTGGTGCAGGCCTCGGGTACCAGCCATGGCACACATCAGCAGAGCTGCTTTCCCGAGCCAAAGCTGGACATTGGGTGGAGGTCAGGTCTGCTGACCAGCTGGAGATAAAGGTGGAGACGGAAAGGCTGGCACTGGGCGACCCACCATAGTGACCTCAGGGGCCGAGGGGCAGCAGTGGGGTCAACCATCAGCCACGTGCAAGTCCTCACGCTGGACGATGGGTGACAGGAGGGAAACGGAGAGAGGAATGGGGGTCTTGGCACATGGAAACCCCTGCTGGAGGCAACTGTCTCAGTCCCTCCCCAAGTGTCCCATCCCCCAGTCAGCTGAAGGGAAACTGTGCTCCCCTTCCCCAGACACAGTTGGGGAAAAAAACAAACAAAAGTTGCTGATTAAAATGTCCAGCTCTCTGCAGACATAGAGAATGGACTTGAGGACACGGGGAGGGGGAAGGGTAAGCTGGGGCGAAGCGAGAGAGAGGCATAGACATATATACACGACCAAACGTAAGGTAGATAGGTAGTGGGAAGCAGCTGCATAGCACAGGGAGGTCAGCTCAGTGCTTTCTGACCGCCTAGAGGGGTGGGATAGGGAGGGTGGGAGGGAGTCACAAGAGGGAAGAGATATGGGAACATATGTATATGTATAGCTGATTCACTTTGTTATACAGCAGAAACTAACACACCATTGTAAAGCAGTTGTACTCCAATAAAGATATAAAAATAAAATAAAATGTCCAGCCCTCTAAACATTAGGGGGGTACCTGACCACTGTCGCCCAGTGATGCTGGCTCTGGGAATTAACCATGGGGCTGTCACAAGCCCTGCCCCTGAGCCTCACCCCTGCCGCCCTCTGCTGTCCCCTGGAGAAGGAGGAAGAGCCCGGGGCTCTAGTGACACCACGCCCACAGCAGGGAGATCTCTTCCCCACAGAAAGGGTGCCTGCTCGGACACTGGGGTTCACGCCGCTTTCTCCTTTCCTGACCTCCCTCAACAGTCACTGGTGCAGGTCTAGCAATGACAGGCCTTATCTGGTCGTATTTCTGCCTAATTGTTTCACGTCTGAAAACGCTTATGAACCAAACACAGTAAGATCCCCAGACCAGTTCCGCATGCCCGCAGCTCCCAGCTCAGCAGAACTACCCACAATTTCAGGGTCAGCGTCAACAGTGACGGAGGGGGCATCCGGAAGGCTCTGGAAATAAGTGACGACTCCTGCCCACCCTGGCCTCCTCCGAGGATCCTGCCTCAGCTGACGACACCGGTGCCCCTCCCCGACCACCCCTCCACTGCAGCCCAAACTGAAATTCAAGCTGCCACCAAAGGTCTGCCAGATTTTCCCAGTAAAGGTCTCCACGGCCGTACATTTCCCATCAGCCCACCTCCCCCACCCCGATCCGAGACACCCACCCGCATTCCCATTCTCCACCCAGTAACCACAGTGATCTTACCACTACGATCCGAGCCGGCCACCCTCATGCCCAAGCCCTCTAAGGTCTTTCCAAGACCGCCCAGGTCAGTTCCACACCCGCCCCGCTCCTGCGTGAGCCTCCACAGACCCCACACCCCGTGTCTCCCGACCCTCCACGGTCCAGATGCGCTGGCCTCCGTCCTCCAGCACAGACTCGCGCCTCAGGGCCTTTGCACAGACTGCTCCTACCCCGCAGACTGCTCGCCCTGAGCTCCTGTTCACGCCCCTTCTCTATGCCCTCACGTGCCCTGCCCCTCCATCACGGCAGGTAACACAGGCTGTGCTTACATTCTAGTGAGATTATTTGATTAGTGTCTAGTCACTGGCGGGAATGTCTGTTTCACCCCTTTGCATCCTCTCTGCTGAGCCTGGCTCCACTTCCTGCTGAAGGGCCTAGCAGGGGAATGAGCAAACAAACCCATCAAGGTAATCGATACCTAACTCCACGTCGTTACATCCAACCCAAGCGAGCTGAAGCAAAGGGAGTTATTACTACCTCGAAAAGCTCGTGTGTTTTCTAACTAGTACCACGAAGGCCACTGCAGCAGCATCGGAGGTTTAGACTTTTCTAGGACGATTCACGACAGCCTCGATAAGGCCGCCTGTGGTGTCAGCGCAGCCGCAGCGAGGAGAAGATCCCACAGTGAAAGGAGCGACCGAGCGCAGGGGGCACCGAAGCCCTGCAGCCTCGCGGCCATGGGGTCCCCAACCGTGGCGGTGAAGCACCCACGGATTCACACAGCGGGGCCGTCTGGTTGTTGGGGTCTAAAGGCGGGGCAGGCCCACTACCAAAGACCACTGGCCCTGGGAGGACAGCAGATCCCAACAGCCGCAGCCTGGCAGGGAGGGAGCCCGTATCTGCCACTGGTCCCTTTCCAGCTCCACCACTGCTCGAGCTCAGGAGAAGTCAGAGCCCACCGAGGGCAGCCCCCCGGCCCGGCAAAGGGAGAAGGAAGCCTGCGAATGTCCAGAAGGCGGAAGTCTGTGTCCCGCCGCGGTCCTGCCCCAGAGGGCCGAGGCCTCGCCCTTCCCAACCCTGCAGCGGCGGTGTGAGCCGTGCAGACACGGGCCTCGTGCCTGGTGCTCGGGACGGGCACCCAAGGGCCTCCCTCCGGCTAGTGCACACCCCACCACCACCCCGTAATCAGCGGGACCCCCGACGCCACGTGGACATCCCGACCGACCGCTGAGGAGCCCGCGTCTCTTCCCTTTTCCTCTCTTAGGTGATTAGCAATGAAACTGGAGGCACTTGAGAGCAACTCCTGTTCCAAACGTTCAGTCTACAATCACCCCGGACATCCTGCCAGGCCGCAGCTCTAAGCTGATCAGGTGAATGAACATCACGGCCCGACAGGCGAGCTAGGGGCTGGCCTCCAAGCCTCCCCCCACCCCGCCTCACCTCCTCAAGTGCACTGAGGCATTTTAGAACTTGCTGGCAAGCTCCAACCTCAAAATCCTGATTATTTATGTATGCCCTTTTTGTCTAAGAAGTTAAATCCCCAAAGCAGCTCAATTTAGATCAAAAGCAATTTACCAAACTTCACCTGGCACACCTGTGCCTTATGATTTGTTAATTACCCGCTTAGCATTTCCAGGGCTTGAGCAGAGGTGCAGCCTCATTGGCTGCAGGGGAAACCTCTGATTCTCGCTCCTGTGATGGAGCCTTCCAGAACACCCGAGGTGTTCACCCGGGTGAAGCTCTCCCACAGCCATGTGCCTTTCTGCAAACTGCTTCCATTTCCCAGGGTGAGGAACTCAAGCATCAAGCAAACAAACACCGAAATGCAAGTGACGTCGCTGACATATTTCCTGGCCACCTGATCAAATTGTATGACGGCCCTAATATAGCTTATCACCAGTGACCTATCACACACAGGGTCCTTAAGTACTAGCACCCCATTTACTTCTCCACAGCCCCTGCTTTAAAATTGCTGTTAGGATATTAGGAATAACAATAATTACTTGCTTTTACATCACTTCAAATGAAAGAAATCATTCAGTTGCACACGTGAAGAGATGATCTCATTTCTAAGATGGCTCTCTTAGCTTGCTTGCCCTTTGTTTTCCTTTTTTCTTTTCCTGTTTTCTTTTCTTTTCTTTTTCCTCTCTTCTTTTCCCTCCCTCCCTTCCTTCCTTTCTTTCCCCTCACACGTTCTTAGCAATCATAGTATTTTCCTCTGTAGCACGATAAGCAGTGGTTACAAATGCCAAGCAATTAAAAAGACAGGGAGCTTATTACAGCAACACAAGGCAAAAAGCTTTTTGTCTTTTTTCCTCAGTTTTTGTGTGAAGAGACAGCATAACCTTTACCGAGCTCCACCACTGCCAGAGGGAAACAAAACAAACAGCCCCATGCAGTACGCTGTGTCACACGCAAGGAGTTTCTAAATCTTAATTTGCTAATTGCTTTTTAAGTTAAACTCTGAGGGAGTTGAACAGGCTCCATGCTTTGAAAACATCTAGAAAATTAAGATTATAAAATTTATTGGCTTCTGGAAGTCAGTAACAAAGCCGCAGCTCAAAGCCGCGCAGCAGAGGCTTTCGGGTCCTCCCCACGGAAGGAGTCGCTCCCCCAACTTAGCTCCCACTGTACTTTATTTTTTATTTATTTTTATTTTTTTTCAGTACGCGGGCCTCTCACTGTTGTGGCCTCTCCCGTTGCGGAGCACAGGCTCCGGACGCGCAGGCTCAGGGGCCACGGCTCACGGGCCCAGCCGCTCCGCGGCATGTGGGATCTTCCCGGACCGGGGCACGAACCCGCGTCCCCTGCATCGGCAGGCAGACTCTCAACCACTGCGCCACCAGGGAAGCCCTGGGTACTTTATTTTTATTTATTTTTATTTTTATCTCTTCCATGAAACTCGCCTCATTTGAACTTGTATTACAATTGCAATTGTGCCCCTGCTCGTTCATTACGCCTTAAGTCCCGTTAAAGCCAGGTCCTATCGCCGACTCCCCTTGGTACCCCTCCTCTCCCCAAGCCACCTCCACACCCCAGGGAGAAGGCAGGCGTGGCCCGCGGGCTGCCGTGGGGCCGCTGGGGTCACATCCATCCGGCCTCTGCTCCCCGCCGGAACCCACGGCATCTCCCCAGCCAGCGCGTATTTCCAGTACTGCTTCATGTTCTGAAACTCAATCCGAATTTCTTCACAATAACCGGGATAATAATATCCATCCTGCTGCAGGCAGTCCTACCCCGAGATCTCGATGTGTTAGATTAGAAAACGACGGTACACAGAGAAGAAAAGAACATGATCCTGACAATCACAACTAAATGAACCTTATCCTTAGTAAAACAGAAAAAGGGGGCTTCCCTGGTGGCGCAGTGGTTGAGAGTCCGCCTGCCGATGCAGGGGACACGGGTTCGTGCCCCGGTCCGGGAGGATCCCACATGCCGCGGAGCGGCTGTGCCCGTGAGCCGTGGCCGCTGAGCCTGCGTGTCCGGAGCCTGTGCCCCGCGACGGGAGGGGCCACAACAGTGAGAGGCCCGCGTAACGCAAAAAAAAAAAAAAAGAAAGAAAAAGAAAAATGAACAATCTCAAAAACCATAATGACTAATGAGTCCTGATCCAGGGGCTTCCAGAGGCTGCAAGAATGACCTGCCTGGTTCGTGTCCCTCCATGAAGCGTGACACGGTCAAGGTTCAGGTTCAGAAATGCACTTCATCTGGATGGGGAAACTAACAAAATACCGTGTCGGCGGAGCATCCTAGAACCGGCGGGTGTGTGCGCACCGGCGAATCCCCACTGTGATCTAGATCGTGCGAGCTGAAAAGATGCGTCTGTGTTCATTCTGCTCAACGGTCACAGGACGACTGATTCCAAGGCCACTCATAGTCACCACGTTGAAACCTGCAGCGAACGTAGTGCGTGGTGGGAAAGAGCTCCGGCGTCAGAACTAGGCGTCGAGTCTCCTCGTCACGTAGAGACCCCAAGGTGCCACATAAGCAGCCTCGGCGCCTTCATCTTACTCTGTCAGCGGACGGGGACAGAGTCAGAGCTCTTCAGACGGGACTGTGACGGTCCGAAGAGAGTTTTTATCCTAATAGACACCCCAGGGCTTCCAACAGGGCACGTAAAAGCCACGGTAACTGGAAGGTAGACGCTGCTTCTATCTTCTATCTCAGAGACGCTCCAGGATCCAGGCAAAGGTGGAGGACAATTATTTGAGCTAGAACCACTCGACACAACGAGGGTCCAGTGAACCAAAACTTGCGAGGGACGTGGTGTTAGCACCCCGTTCTTTCCGGGGTGGCCAGGATACACACTCCCCTTGCCCACGGCCGCTGGCGTGCGCTTCACACAAAGCTGGTTCCCCAGCAAGGAGTGCCCCGTGCTCTTCCCTCCCCGCTCCTGCCTACAATTAAACTGCTCATGTATGATAACAACAGCAGAAACAGATCAGGCAATGGCCAGAAGGAGCCCTTCCACGTCCCCCGGACTGGACTGAAGTGAGTTAGGGCACCTCTCGGAGAAGCACGCGTCCCGTCATCCTATCATGGAGCCACGCTGGATTAGCGTCCCAGGGCTGCTATGACAAAGTAGTGCAGACTGGATGGCTTAACAACCACAGACTTTACTCTCTCCCAGTGCTGGAGGACAGAACTCTGGAGGACCCAGGGGAGAATCCGCCCCAGGCCTCTCCTCCTTCCCGTGGCCGCTCCTGGGCTCGCAGACTCAGCCGTCTAACCTCTGCCTCTGTCTTCACAGGGCCCTCCTCTGGCACCTCTGTGCCTGTGTCCTTGGGTTTAAAGCCCACCTGGTTAACCCAGGATGATCGCATCTTGAGATTCTGAACTTAATGACATCTACAAAAACCTTTTTTTCCAAATAAGGTCACATTCACAGCTTCTGGGTGGGCAGGAGCCCCGTTCAACCCACAAGACTCTTTCTCGGGATCCTTAAAAGCCTCAGAGCCTTTACCCCTGTGTCTTTTGTATCTTTCAAGGAGCCTAACAAAATGGCAATCCCCTTGACCAGCGTCCAATCACAGCCACTGACAGATAACATTACTGCTGACCCACTGTTCCTGCAGAGCAGGCTGGTCTTGCCTCTCCAAACGCCTGGAGAACAAGAATAAAGGGGTTTTTTCCCCATGGAATGGGCATATATTAGGGACTCAACGTCTGAAATTTTTCTTGTAATAGTTTGGGGTTAGTTGCATTATTTCCCCAAGATCGGATTTTGTGAATGTGGAGCAAAGATAAGAGGGAACAGCTCAGAGGGATAAGAGAAGAGCTATCATCTTTCCAAACGTCCATTCCACAAGGTGCTGCGGGCCCGCCCTGCACACACCCCTCACCGAAAAGAGGAGGATGAAAGCTGGGCGGGTCCTTGAGCAGCTCAAGGCCCTGTCGGGAAGACAAACACACAGACAGCTCACCACTGACACCAGTGATTCGTGCAATGATACAGCTGCGAGTGAACAGAAAAGAAGCACGAAAGCAACTCACTCCACGAAGACTCCAACGGGACGGCAGTGGGGGGTGGAGGGATGTCTCAGAGGAAGTGGCCCTGGGCTGCAGAGGGAGGGGACATTTAGAACAAAAGACAAGCTTGTGAGAACGACTGGGGGATCGTGCACGTTTGCGTTGGAACGGAAGGCGGAAGAAGACAGCGCTTAAAATGCAAACGGAAGCTCGTCTGGACGTTGCCTCAAATGCCACTCTCTGAAATTCTACCCTGTAGGCAGTGGGGGCTGTAACGTCCCTCCACCTCCTGGGGTTGGGGAGGACCCCTGCCCTTGCCAGCATTTCTGCTCACAAAGGTGCAGGCTGCACAGTGCGGCGGCACTCCAGGAGCTGCCACTCACGTAGCGGTCTGGGAGAAGAGTGCCCCCTGGATTTGTGCAGTGTTCAGCAACGCGATCGTCCAGGGCGGTCCGACCTTTACTTTCGCTTCCCGCCCAACAGCTTTTTGTATGCAAGGCGGATTTCTGCAGTTAGCTGCGTGGGAACTGGAAGCTAGCCCTGGTCACACATTAGAACTAATCAGCATAATGCATGTGGTAAAAGTTCACGTGGTAACTCACGCTCGTATTTATAACGTATAAATAAGTTGTGTACATAACAGCTGTGCAGAAAGCCTGCAGTGACAAGGTAGATGGTAACACGATGAAAGGTTGTCAAACTGTAGTGTGTCTACTGCAGGCATGATTTTAAGGGTTCTTTTAAGAAGAGAGCATAAGAACAGACTCACAAATGGGAAGGAGGTCCAAGCTGAGCGCTGCTGCAAACTTGAAAGCAGACAACCCCGTGAGACGCGCGGTCAGACAGGACAGCAGGTGACCGGAAGCAGCCAACCTATCCTCCTTCTGGGCCTCGGGTTACAACACCTATCAGAGGGGACCATCGGACACTGCCCATCTTGCAGAGGTATTGGGAGGATCTTATGTGAAAACTCTTGGGAAAATACAAAGGGATATCTTCACGTAAAAAACAGTTACTGTCAGGAAAAAAGAGAAAAGACGCTACATTCTCAGACACCGGAAAGAAAGTGAAGGAAGTTTCCCTTTGTAATGCCTGAACTTTTCCTCCTCCTGATTTGAATGTCAGCCTCTAGCATGTTGGGAAGGTATTTAGAAAGCAATAACCCTGCATGAAGAAACAGAGTTGACAGAGAACAGCGGGTCTAGCTGTAGCTACGGCTAGAGATGGGGCAGGAGGAGAAGGCTTAGTTTTAGGAGGCTTGGGCCAAGCATCATCAGGCAGGGGGTACGCGAGTAAGTCTGCGCTCTGAACGACACTGCTTTCGGCTCACTCAGCCAGGCAGCTTGATACAAGGAAGACCATTTGGAAGAGGTTCAGAGAAGAACAGAGCAACAACACTGTGAAGAGGCTGGTTTCAAGGACTGATTTAGGAAGAAAGATTAAGGCCGCTAAGTGTGTACAGCTTTCCTAATCGTGGACTAAGTGAAGACAAGATACACATCATCAGATATTTAAAGGGTAGAAGCAGCGAGGATAGAAGGGGATTATTTAGATGAGATTTTCAATTTATGCAACACGTTGTAAACTGTCATAAAGAGCTACAGGATGACTTGGCTCCCTCCGGGACTTGGGAATGAACTTCAGCTGAACTTGACGGCGCTGTGCCCGCCCCTCTCCCAGGAATTAAAGTGGCTGAGGAGGGGCACCCCCTCCATTTGCAGAGGGACAGGCCATGTTCACACTAAAACACATGGGGAATGACCTGGAAGCATGGGCTCAGCCCGTAGCACCGTCTGCCCACCCCAACCTCTATGTTCTTTCCCGGGAGCCCGGACAGGAGGGCGAAGGGCTCCGTCCCTCAGGGGAGATCAGGCCCTCACGCACCCCGGGCCCCCGAGACGCTGACCACAGCGTTGTGCCGCCGAGGCCCCGCCCACCCACGCCAGGTACCGTCATTTCTCACCATCAGTGAGACTTACTGATGCTCTGCTGGCCGTCGCCTCTGGTCACTTTCCTGGTTTTTCTTGCATTGGGTTTGCTTCTGTCCTATGTCTGCTCTGGCCCTTTAGTGCCCTCAATATGCGGTAAGGGATTTTCCTCCTTTGGATCTTCTTTCACAAAAGTTTCTAGGATATTCAAGGACCTTTATATTCCCAAATAAATCCATTTCTTGTGTTCCTGAAAGAAACCTTGCTGGAATTTTTATTGGAGTTACACTGAAATTAATGATTACTTTGGGACGAACTGACATCTTGACAATGTTAACTTGTCCCATCCATGAAACCAGAACATCTTTCCATTAATTAGAATCCCCTTTTGTGTTCCATGATAGAGTTTTTAAATTGTCTTATAAAGGTCTTATGCATTCTCTGTCAGGTTAACTTCTAGATCCTGAATAGCTGTGCTGCTATTCTGAACGGTGCCTTAGGTATATCACATAATCCAGCTGTTCGCTGTTGATGAGGAAAAACACAACTGAGAACCGTAGGTTAATTCTGAATCCAGCTTCTTTACTAGACCCTGTATGGTTTTAATAATTCATTCATTGATTCTGCTAGGTTTTCTGTATAGATAATCATATCATATGAAAAAATGACAGTTTTGTCTCTCTCCTCACACTTCTATACCATATATCCTTGTATTTATTTGACTTGTCCTATTTCTTTGATCGGGGAGATGTTGGAAATTAACAGGGATAACAGTCATCCATGTCTAGATCCTAATCACAAATAATCTAACACTCCTCCACAAGCCACACTGCTTACTGTTCACATTTGTTTGTACAGACCTTGTAAAGCTAAGGAAGTTTCTTTATACACATTCCTTGTTTCTGCGAAGCGTCTTCATAAGTAGATGTCGAACTTCATCAAATGTGTTTCTGCACCAACTGCAGTCATCAAATGATTCTTCCCCTTTGGTCTACCGTGTAGTGAAGTAAGAGGAGAAATTTCTACTGACGAGACACCCCCGCTCTCCTGGGAGAAGGTGTGCTTGGTCATGACGCATTCTGAATTCTCCACGGGACTACGTAAACCATTACTCCTCCAGGGTGCCTCATGTACGTGTGTTAGGTGCCAGTCCTCAGGTCTCCGAAGCTCCCCCAGAGGCTCCTCCACTTGGTCCCTCCGCCCTGGTCTCACACACGTGGGTCCTACTGGACACTGGTCTCGACCCACAGGTCCCGTCTTCACCGAGGCTCCCCCAACCCCCGAAGCTCCCCCAGGGACCCTCCACCACATTCCACCACGCAAAGTGCTCCCTGACCTGCCTCCTCAATGACTGCCGAGCTCTCCCGATAGAAGACACGTACCCAGAGAACAGACCTTCTCTGCCCTATGGGCTTCTGTTCCTCACTGCCCAGACACGCTGGAACACAACCACCAATAAATATTACGTTGCGGAGCAGTGGTGGGGACTCAGTGCGCTGGCATTTTAAGTAGTTTAAAGCATGAGCGATGCCGGTGCACAAGGGGAATTTCTGATTACCTAAAACTCCCTTAAAAGGCTAAATGAATATACATTCAGGGACGAGGGAGAGGGACAGAGGAGAGAAAGGGAGAGGGAGGGAGAGGGGGAGAAAGAGAGAGAGTGAGAGAGAGAGAGATCACAGGCCTGTGCACAGATTCCCTGACAACGTCTGTTTCTAGCACACGTCACTAAATAAACCTTGGAGAATCCTTCTAGAAACAACAAATGGCACAGGTTTTTGAGCCCTTGCTCTGCACACAGAGGCATAAGCCAAACTCCAGGAGGTAGAATGACAATGGGGAAGGTGTGGCCAGCCAACAGCCACGTGGCGGCACAAGGGGAGTGTGAAACGGTCCCAGTAACTGACGGGAGAGGAAACGTGGGGTATGGGTTGGGGGGTGTCCAGGAAGCACCCAGAGCAGCTCCTGGGCTGGGTGGTCGGAAGGGGTGGGGCAGGCCCCTTGGCCAAGAGAGAAACGTGAAAGGAAGGCCTCCAGTCAGAAACAATTGGGACCGTTCACTGGAAGCTGCGGGCAACTGAGAGAGGATCGTCCTGATCATCCTCCAAACAGCCCCAAGTGGGAGAGCATCCTTTGCTGAGCGGACCTCCCGAGGAAGAGGGAGGCGGAGGGAGGATGGAAGATGCGCTGAGCCGACTTACCTAAGGCTGCAGGTATTTCTCTCGTTGGCCAGTTTTTATCACCATAGCAGTAGATCTGTACAGTCTGGGGAGATGGTCTGTGTCTGGAACATTTCCCATGCACCGTCTGTGCACCGTCCATGGGAAACGCTGCAGCCACGCAAATGCGGGTGAGAGCAGGGACCCCAAAGGGCATCATCCTAAGAGGTCAAGGTCTTAACGTGGGCCAGTCGCTTAGATGAACGCCAAAGCGCTGGAAAAGCCTCGCGCTCCGTCATTCCCGACGTGGACCTTCTTCCAGAAGCACAAAAGGGACCAGGTAGCAAGGAGCTACTGTGACCAACGCAGTCCCTGACTCAGGGGAGGGGCAGAAGGCTCCACGTCCGTCGAGAACCACAGGAACTCAGTTTCCATTGGCAGTCGCCTAAATGAACGAGCGGCTGTTTGTTGTTCGTTATCAACTTGCCCAACTAAACGTTGAGCCCCTCACACCATAGGAAAACCTCTCACACCTCCATATCTTGTGAGCTTCCCACAGGCACCGAGATTTTGCTAAAACGCTGATGGCCTTTCAATCATGTGAACGTGGATCACTTCTCCTTCCTTTATCCAGTACTCTGTGTCCGTCGTTATGGCTCAGATTACGTTATCTATTTATTTAGCAACAGATGGTATGGTTTTTTGAAGGCAAGAATGAACTCAAATTCAGACGAGTTTCTTTTTTAGTTCTACAACTTCTTGTGATTTTAGAAAGTGTATCCTTAATTTGCACAGAGTAGAAACTCCACCATATCCGTGTTTCCCTCGCATTTATCCTTAGTTCAGCTTGTAAGGTGTGTGTGGAAGGTCTTCTCCCCCCAGCCCTGAAGGGCGAGAAGTGAGTCGATGCGAGAGCAGACGGGGGCCAGGCCGCGGGGTCTGTGCTCAGATGCCGTTCCTTCCCCGCACCGCTTCTTCTGCTCTCTGCTTCCCTGGCTGGGGACACTTTTTAACACCCCTCTGTGCTCTATTACCTGATGCTGTCATCAGGGTGAAAAGGTCAAACAGTCACGTCCACCCTCGTGTGTCCAGAATTTCCTCTCTTCTGTGTTACATATGTGGAGACAGCCTCACTTGGGCTGATTTCTAAGGACGGTGTTAACTCAGGACCAAATGAAGACCTTCGGGGGCCGTAAGCTCCCAGAAAGATAGCTGTGCCCCCATATTTCATTCAATCAAAACACTATTATTCTGCAAAATAAAGAAGTTCAGCAAGTTCTGGTTGTTCTCACGACAGTTACTTCAAAGCTTAAAAAACCCCAGTTCTTCCCAAGACAGTGTTTTCTTTCTCAATCATGGAGCCTCGGTTTTGCTGACCCCCTGGATGGCCCAGCGCTGGACGGAAGGCCTCAGTCCTTCCCAGCAGATTGAAGGGGTGGTCAAGCACATTCCTCAGGGTCTTCTTTTTTTTTTTTTTTTTTACTTTTTATTGGAGTATGGTTGCTTTACAATGGTGTGTTAGTTTCTGCTGTGCAGCAAAGTGAATCAGCTATACATATACACATATCCGCTATTTTTTAGATTCTTTTCCCATGTAGGTCATTACAGAGTATTGAGTAGAGTTCCCTGTGCTATACAGTAGGTCCTTGTTAGTTATCTATTTTATATATAGTCGTGTGTATATGTCAATCCCAATCTCCCAATTCATCCCTTCCCCCCACCTATCCCCTGGTAACCATAAGTTTATTTTCTACATCTGTGACTCTCTTTCTGTTTCGTAGACAAGTTCATTTGTAGCCCTTTAAAACTTTTTTTTAAAGTAAACTTTTATAAATTTATTTATTTTAATTTTGGCTGCACTGGGTCTTTGATGCTGCACACGGTCTTTTCTCTAGCTGTGGCGAGCGGGCTTCTCATTGCGGTGGGTTCTCTTGTTGTGGAGCACGGGCTCTAGGCACGCAGGCTCAGCAGCTGTGGCACATGGGCCTAGCCATTCCACGGCATGTGAGATCTTCCCGGGCCAGGGCTCGAACCCATGTCCCCTGCATTGTCAGGCGGAGTCCTAACCACTGAGCCACCGGGGAAGCCCCTGTAGCCTTTTTTGAGATTCCACATATAAAGCGATATCATATGATATTTGTCGTTCTCTGTCTGACTTACTTCACTCTGTATGACAGTCTCTAGGTCTATCCATGTTGCTGCAAATGGCACAATTTCATTCCTTTCTATGGCTGAGTAACATTCCGTTGTATACATGTACCACATCTCCTTTATCCATTCATCTGTCAATGGAAATTCAGGTCGCCTCCACGTCTTGGCTATTGTAAACAGTGCTGCTATGAACACTGGGGGGCATGTATCTTCTTGAATATTATAGTTTTCTCTGGATATACGCCCAGGAGTGGGACTGCAGGATCATATGGTCCTCGAGCTCTTCTTTAACTGCAGACAACTCAGGATCAGACTCTCCTTTGGACTGTGACTCAGATCTCACTGGATCCAAGAAAATCACTTCAGAAATCCTAAAATGAATCCACAGTACTCCAGAATCTGTGGATCTGGAAACACACTTTCAGAGGCCCTGAGTTCAGACATCAGTGAGTAAAGTAGGTGAAAGAACTGACAACTACGTTTGCCCTAGAAAAGTCTCACGAGTCCCCAACGGGGAGGTGGCTGAACAGAGCGGCTGCCGCGCACCCGGGGAGCCTGCTGTGCAGGGAAAGGACGGGGCAGCCCTGTCGCCCACTTGGCTCAGGGGTGCCCGCCCTGCGGAAGGCACGTGGGTGGCCCTGTTGCCCCAGGGTACAGGCGAGGGAATTGAGGCTTAGTGTGGGAAAGCGCCCTGCCGAGGGCAAGAGCAGGCTGACTGATGGCAGGGCTCAGGATCCGCCTTCCATCTGTCTCTCCCAGAGGTCCGTCCTCACCCACTGGGCCTCCTCCCTCCGGCCCCGCTCTGCGTTCTCAGTGCACCCAGCACCGCGCTTTCCCGCCACCAACAGGGCGGTGAGGGCACAGCTGGCCCCGTGTGTGCGCGCTAAGGCGCCGAAAACAAATCCATCTTCTAATGGCCCACAATGATTAAATAAACATGAGGGGAGAAAGCCTCGTGCTTTGACGTGCTGTACTTCGGGTCACATTAAAGTGCTATATAACTGAGCGAGCTGCTGTGAGGTCCCCTGCTTGACAGAAAGATTCAGCCAAAGATTTTAAAGATCTATTTGGGGAAACAGACCCATCAGGGAGGACAGCGCTGCCACTGCCGATCTACATGCAGGACAGTGGAATGACCCAGAGTAATTACAGCTTATACAATTGCGTTATCCCTTCATAAACGTGGAAGAGTAGCTAATGCGAGGTGGTGGAAACCCGAGCAGAACTTTCTCGATACGACTGCGTGTCTGCGGGGGCTCTGTGTGTATATATGCACGTGTGGTGACATTTAAACGCGTGTGAAGTGTTTTAAATGCCATGGGGGTGTTGGGGGCATAACAACGGCAACAGCACGATCCAGAGGCTGAAACGGAAACCTTGTGAGTCAGTCCGAGCAGGGCCGTCCGCCCCGCGGAGCGTGTGAAGTAGCTCCCCAAATGGGAGAGATGGGGTCGTCTGTGGTCCCCACTATGATCAAGACCCTGGGCCTGTGTGGCTATCCCACGCTGCCGAGTGACCGACGGGGGCAGGTCAGGCTGCCCTGGTGACAGCAGCCGCGGCTGGGTGCCAGGGCCTGTGCCCCTCCTGCAGGTTCTGGAAGGCCAACCACCCCGAAAGCCTGGCTCCCAGCTCCGGCCCCAGGGCCACCTGGCGAAAGCTCGCGCCCTCAAGCCGAGCTCCCCGCCCTCCTGGAGCTGGGACAGTCACAGCCGTCCTGCCCACAACAGCAGGTGGCACTGAGGACTAAACCGAAACTGAGAAACGGCTTTTAAACACACAGAACACGACAGGCAAGACGGTGCTGGTGGGGCTGAGCGCCCGTCAAGAACCTTCCCTTCAACGTGACAAACACCAAAGCTAGAGGTCTCCAGTCTGGGCCCCCACGCGCTCCTGCTTTAGATCCCGGTTCACGACGGCGGAGAGCTCATCAGCTCCTGGGTTAGCTACGGGCTCACGCGTGCCGTGTATTATCAGCTTAAATGGCGCTGTGCTCGCGGTTCCATGTCACAAACCCACATCACTGGTGGCAGTGAGGGCTGAGCCCACAGACACGCACGGTTCGACAGGAGGCCAAGGAGTGAAGAGGGAACGGAAGAGGAGCCGCCGAATCGCCCAGCGAGCCCGAGGGGTGCTGCCCGGACGAGGCTGGGGGAGCCTGTACATAAGAACACGGCCAAAAAGATTCAGGAGTCTCAAAAAGAGATGGGCTGCCCTGTCCCTTTTGCAAGGGGACGTGAAACTACAAGTCTGAATCTTGTACTTTACAGAGCGGGTCACCCCGCAGGGCTAGTCGGCCACGGGTGGGAGCGCGGGGCGAGGATGCAGAGGAAGATGTGGCCTCCGCCTCGAGAAGGAGGTGTTTTCGCTGGAAAGTGCAGGAACAAGTGCGTGGTCCTCACCGTAGGAGCCGGAGGAGGGACAAAAAGCGCTAGGTCCATGAGGGATGAAATAAAACTTAATGTAGGGGGAAGGTGACGTGAACCAGACCTTTAAGGAATGATGGAGATCTGGACGGGAGGAGGAGAGGCATTCTGAGACAGGAGACAGCACAAATGAAGACTTGGAGGGGAAAGAAGAAACGGGTCTGGGGAGCTGGGGAGTCTGGAAGCCAAGCTTACGTGGCAGGAGGGCGGGGGAGGGGAAGAGGGGGGAGGGGAAGGGGGAGGGGGGACCTGAGAGGGGGCTGTAGGCGGGGAGGGCAGAGGAAGAAAGAGTGGGAGAGAAGCGTGAATGGGAACGTGGAGCCGGACCGTGGAAACCCATCACCAAATTAATAAGCATTAGTTGAGATCTCGGACAACGCTCCGACCCTCCCAAGGCCCCGGTCTCCCCACAGAAGCGAGGGGAGCCCACTGGACCTTCAGCTGTGAGTTCAGGGGGTGCCAGACAGCCCCTCCCTCCCAGGACCTGGGGCCCGCAGAGCCACTAACCATCCAACCAGAATTCTGTGTGGTGACCTGCAAATAAAGCTGACATGCCACAGACAACGTCCATGTTGCTCTACGAGTTTAATCCAAGAGCCCATGTCTTTTAAGAAAGAGATGGTTGCGAAATGCATGAGGACCGAAATTACAATATTACAAATAGAAGAATCAGAAAATTATTGCACAATGATCTGACTGGTTCACCATCCCAAGTCCCACTGTGCCACGGCTCAGGGCGTTTAGCTGCCCTCCGTGCACCTCCAGCCTGGCCGCCGAGAGCATCGTGGTTCTGCTCCTGGTGGCTCCTGAGATGCCCGTCCTGCCTCTTCTTCGTAATGACGCCCTTTCTCGGCATCGTACCACTGTTTGCCAAAGCCACCAAGGCTGAGATGTCTGCCGGCCCCTAGCCTCATAATTACTGCCTTTCAGGAACTGAATTAGTCCTCTCTGCCTGCCCAAATTCCGGCGACGGCTGCCACTGGGTCTGTCCCCAAGCCAAGCACCTGCCCCACTGGGGAAAGTGTCTATTTTGTGGACCAATGACTCAGGACATCAGGACATCCACCCTGAAACTAGACCCTACGGCCTCCAACACAAAGACACTGCTCTGACAAAGTGAGAGAGAAGCATGGACATATACACACTACCAAACGTAAGGTAGATAGCTAGTGGGAAGCAGCCGCATAGCACGGGGAGATCGGCTCCGTGCTTTGTGACCGCCTAGAGGGGTGGGATAGGGAGGGTGGGAGGGAGGGAGACGCAAGAGGGAAGAGATATGGGAACATACGTATATGTATAACTGATTCACTTTGTTATAAAGCAGAAACTAACACACCATTGTAAAGCAATTATACTCCAATAAAGATGTTTAAAAAACACACACACACACAAAGACACTTGTTTAAATCTCCACTGACAAGACCAATCACTGAGCCGGAACAAGAGACATTTTTGCGGATGCTCATAATATGCTTAGAAAACTAAGGAAGCCACATTTCAATAACAATACGCAGAGACACCATAGGAATTCAGAGGAAGGAGAGGAACATTTCAGAAAGATTTCACAAAAGAAAATCTGAGCTGGAACTTCAAGAATGGGATAGGTTTTGGAAAGTTGGGTAGAAGTAAGAATTCTTAGCAAGAAAATATCCCATTTAAAGCCATGGAGTCAGAAAGCTCAGAATGTGTTCAGAGAACCCAGTCAGGCATCCGACACACACATAGAGAGCTGAGGACGGGACGGGGCAGGTGTGACCCAAAGGCCCAGGGACCTCAGTGGACAAGACAAGGCCTCCACCCTGGGGCAGATCACATTCTAGTGACCACACGCCCAGAGTAAGGTCCACAGAGGAGATGAAATGGCCGGGGGTGAGAGGAGGTTAAGGGCAGAGTGGCATCCCCCCATCCGCGGGGGCCCCAGACCTGTTCGCTCACAAGGGCTGAGGTCACAACTAGAAACACGCAGGGCCTGGCTCTGGCCCTGGGCGTTCACCTTCCTCATCTGTACAATGAGGGCCAGGACCACATCTCACTCAAGACTTCTATGATCGTGGTTACCTCTTGGTTTGCAGGTAAAATTTCTGGGGTTCTCAGGAGAAAAATCTAGATATCTGTTCATTTTGGTTTCATGCACAAGCTGTAGTGACGCTTATTTCTCTCATTTTGGTAATTAAAGCTCTCGACATAGATGAGTGCATCTCATCACAGAGGAAACGCAGGTGGGCCCTGTGTGCCTGCGATTTGAAAGGACCAAAGGCCACCAAAATGATTCTCCGTCCTGGAATCTCTGTGACCAGAGCTGTCGCTAGATGAAGCGCCAGGCCTGAAAGCACACTGCAATTTAGGAAGCGTTCAGGTTACGGAAGCGGTGGTCGGCCACTAACCAGCTGGTCAGATAACTGGAGGTCGGTCAGGAGAGGAGCGAGCAGGCAGTGATGGAAAAGCACTGGGGCTCGAAAGGGAGGGACCTGGCGTCCTCCTCTGGGGGATGGTTCAAGAGGGGACCCGGAGTTCCAGCAAAGCCCCAGGGATGCTGCCGGCTTCCCCGGCTCCATCTTTTCCTGCTTCTGCCCTGCCCGCACGTCTTCAACCAAAAGACGCCTCCAAGGCAGCGAAGATGCACGGGGACTGTTAGGAAGTGCTCCAAACACGGCCGAGACCCCAGGTCTTGATGGAGGTGACGAGAACAGATGAGGCTCAGAGCGGGAGGTGGCGGCTGAGCCCAGGCAGGTGAGGGCCTGGAATGTGAGGCCCTCTGGCAGGTATCGAGGTGCAGTTGTAAAGAGATAATTCAGGCAGTGAGGAATTGAAGTTCAAAGCCAGTGACACAGAGAGAAACCTGAGATACCGAGTTCAAAGTCACAGCAGCAGGGACAAATTGCTGCTGCGTCTCGGGCGCGAACGCGGCTGGGCGCGCGCTCGCCCGCTCCCGGGGTCTGGGCGGGGCTGGGCTGGAGGTGCGGGCTCAGCTTTGAAGTTCACAGATGCGGCGGGCGCGGCGCGGAGGAGCCGGCATCCCGGCGGGGCGGGGCCCGCGGAGGAGAGGGCATCAAAGACGGCCTCTCCTCCGCGTTTGCTCAGGGCGGGGCCTCTCTCCAGTTACAGCTGCGTAACCCATTGTGTTCCCCACTGTTTGCTTAGGTTTAACGCAGAGTTAGAATTCTGGTTTTGTTTCCCACTTAGAAAAAAAAATCGCTTTGTAAAGGGAGGTTACTAAATAAAACTTGCGGAATTCTATTCAGCCTCATAGGATGACTTTTGGCTTGAATGTGATCCCTGGCGGGTGACTATGAGTGTATAGAATTTCCAGGAGACTAGAAGACATTTGAAAGAAATTCCTCCTGAGTAGTTACCTGCCTTGGTAACCACAGAAGACATTTCTACCTGCCAAGCTCCAGGCTGGGAGTTTTGGGGCAGCCTGACACCAACAGCATTCCTTTACTCTTTCAGGAAACGGGACGGTGCCTGTTATGAACCCAGCTCTATGCTGGGTCCTATGGTATAGAAAATGGTTTGCCACCTTCAAGGACTTAGACTGTAATGAAACAAGTGTTTCGATTTTTTTCTAGCTGACTGAACGTCATCAAATGAATTAAGAAAAGCCAAAACCCTGAACTAGAACTTTGAGAGTAAACGCAACACAACAGTGCTCAACCCCATGATGAGACAGGACGACACCATCAGGGGATCCTGAGAGCACTTCCCACAAAGAGAAGGTCTGGACGGTGCCATGTGCAGCGTGAGAGGAGACTTCGACCTGGAAATGTCTGGGATCATCTTGAATACAGACGGCTTACAACGTGCCTGTGTTCAAGGCACCTGGGACAATGGCGTTTTATGTATATTCTAACAAATTTAGATCGCTCTGAGGTCTAGTCCATGGCTAGACGTCCACACGAGCACGTGACCAAATCAGAACATCCCGGCTTGAGTTCTGTGTCTCCAAATTCAAACACTCCTACTGATATCAGACTGATCTACTTACAGAGACAGGGACCACCGTCACCAAACGTAACAGGCCATGGTGCCGAGTTAGCTAGCTCCTTGTATCACTCATCTCACAATAAACCATATATTTATGTGAAAGAAAGTCTGAGACACCTAGCGTGTGATGTGTGCGGAAGGAGACCCTTTATCCCCTCAAGTATTTACTGGGCACGTCCTAATCTGCCCCCCACTGAGCTGGAAAATGACAGGGAGACAAAACAAACCAGAGAAACTGTGCCCGTCCCCAGATGCTTTGACCGTTCAGTTGAGATGCAAGACATTCCCGCACAGAAATATGATTATGTGCCCAAATGGCTTGAAACCGGCAAAAATAAAATGCTATGAGGTTTAAGAAAAGGAAGAAATTAATACAGGTTGCAATGACCAGATAAGATGTTACGGAGGGGCAGGTCCTGCAAAGCTCCTCGAGGACTGCAGAGAGTTTCACAGGTGGAAGGGGAATAAGTGGCCGACAACTGGGTTTTGTCACGATGTCGTCTAAACCAGAACACAGCCGAAGCCAGACTGGAGCGCGGATGGGGGAGGGCGGGGAAGTTGGGGTCGGGGGAGGGGGATGGCTCTGGCGATAGGAGAACCCAGACTGCAGGAGGACAAGAGCCTTTGGACAGGTACCTGTGCCCTCCACTGGTCCCTACTATTCCCACGATACTGACACCTAACACTCTGGGGCTGGAGATAAACTTCAGATCTGAAAGGGCAACACAGTAACATTCATCACATCCTTAGGCTAAGAGCTTAAATAACCAAGTATCAATGGCTACCGGCGGAAAGCTGAGATGATGAGACAGAAATCACCGCGGGTGGGTGGGAAACCATGACGACTACAGAGAAAGGAGTGCTACCCACAGAGGCAGACCCTGGCCTCAGGGAGCTATGGGCCACCCCAGGGATGGGAGAGACTGGCAGGAGAAGGGGACAGGCTCCAGGGAACACGGGTGGTGAAAGGCAGGCTGCGGTTCCAGGTCAGGGCCCTTTTCTGAGCCACTGCTGGGTGACAACTCCAACGTTTCCGTGTTGTGTTGTACACGGTACCTTCTAGACGTCAGTGTTACATTTGACGGCTCAGGATTTGATCAGAAATACACAAATCACGCCATAGCTTTCCCTAGTCTTGTACATACAAGAAGATGACTTACACCCCATTTCTTTCTCCACCCTGAAACACCTCTGACAGCCATCTCAGCAAAGGGAAATGCCCTCCTGCCGGCTGCTCAGGCCAAAAACATCAGGGTCCTCCGTGACATCCCTCTTTCTCTCACACCCAACATCTAATCCATCAGCAACACATGTGACTTTGCCTGCAAAGCACACCTGGATACAGTCACTGTGCAGCCGCCACGCTGGTGCGGCCACTGTCAGCACTCCCCTGGGTACGTGTATGCTTCTGCCCTGGGCTCCGCGATCTAGACTCAAAGAGAAGTCAGATTACCAAGAAACAGAAAATAACAAGTGCTGGTGAGGATGCAGAGAAGTTAGAACCCTGGGGCTCTGCTGGTGGAAACAGCCCATCGAGGACTAAACATAGAATTACCCTGTGACCCAAGCACTCCCCTCTGAGTATAGATACGGAAAAACTGAAAGCACAGAGACAGTCGGGTCTCTGCACAACCACGTTCACAGCCGAGTTATTCACAACAGCCGCCAAAAGGTGGAAACAATGCCAACATCCAGCATCAGACTAATGGATGAACAGCATGTGGGCCACACGCAGCCCCAACAGGAAGGACACCCTGTCACGGCTACACATGGAGGAACCTGAGGACATCATGCTCAGTGAAATAAGCCAAAAAGACAAGTACTGTGTGATTTCCCTCATAGGAGGGGCGGAGCTGTCACATTCATAGCGACAGAGTAGGGTGTGGGGGCCAGGGGCTGCGGGAGGGCGGGAGTCTTGACGGGGACAGAGTCTCAGTTGGGAAAGATGAGAAGTTCTGGAGATGATGGTGGTGATGGCTGCCCAACAATGTAAATGTGCTTAATGCCAGTGTCCACGTAAACACGGTTAAAAAGGTAAATTTTACGTTATGTGTATTTTACCACAATAAAAAAAGAGAAGACAGAGTAACGGTTTTCAAACATGAATCACAGGGTGCCTGTCCTCTGCACAAAACCCTCCAATGGCTCCCATCTCGTCATCTCACAACTTTGTGCCCCAAGTCACTCCCCATCGTCCCCCACGGCCACCCTGCTGTCCCCGGCCCGGGTGCCCCAGGGCCTGTCACCTCAGCAGAGGCCAGCGTGCGGCCCAGGACTCCACTCTGCATGCCCCCACCAACCGCCGAGACCCCGCCCACTGCCAAGACCCCACCACCACCACCACCGTGACCCCACCCACCCAACCAGCACACACACCCTCTTCATTTTCTCCACAGCACTTAGCACCTCTGACATATTCTACTTATTTGCTTATTCATTATCTTTCTCCTCAAATGAGAATTTACATCCTATTAAGGCACAGATCTGGTCTCTTCTCTTTTGTCCCCAAAACCCAGAACAGTCCCCGAACACACCTACCTCTTATATCTGGGTGAGTGAATGAACGAATGGGTCAAGCTTGAGAAATCCTTTTCTTAAATTATCAGCTCTTTCTAAAACTCTAAATGTGGGTATACCAATTTTCTTCCTTTATGTGAAGATGGTGTGTAAAAAAATCCATATGGTCTATGTGTGTATAAAGCACAGAGAAAACTAGGCAGAAACCGGCTTTATACAGCTCAATCTCTATTCACCGTATTTACTATAAATTTCTGTATCACAATGACTTTATCAGAAATGCATGTGTGTGTGTGTGTCCACGTGTCTGAGTGCGTGTGCACGTGTGCGTGTGCACCTGCTAAAGAGGCTTTAACAAATTTTCCATTTAGCAGTAGTTGTAAGAACACCACCTTCACTTTACATTTTCCCTGTAGGTTATTTTTGTAATACAATGTCCAACTCTGGTTGTCGCACTAGATTTCACAGGCTTCAAAAAGCTGAGCTCAGAAGCACTACATATTTGAAGTCTGCACACATTCGAAAACCCCTCTTGAAAAGTCGATAATATTCAAACAATAGCTGATGTTTGGGAGAGAAGAGCATTCTTTACTCTGCAGCATTTTCTGCTAAAACCTCAGCTGTCAGCGCCGGCTGAGGCCCCACCTATCAGATACCCTGGCGTCCCCGACTCCCCTCGCCCACCAGCCACTTAAAATACTTTGTTTCCTTTTAATCAGAATAAGCTCCGATGATCTCCCTTCAGACCCAGGCTGCTGCTTTATCACGTTGACAGTCTGGGGGACCCTGCTTCGTTTCCACACGTGATGCGGGACAGACACAGGTAGACACACAGGAGACAGACAGAGCTTCACACAGACAATGGGGGAATATTTCGTAGCTTCAGGGAGCACAACGTGCTACAAAAAAAACCCACAGAAGAGCGGCGTCTTTTTGCCCAGAAGTGACTCGTTTCTGGGTATTTATATTCGGGGAGGTAAACGGATGTGGCCAAGTCGGAATTTTGCTTCCCCAGGCTTCTTCGTTCTAAGTTGATGGGGAACAGAACATCAGCTCACTCAGTCCGAGGAGCACAGGTAAGTATCTGGCAACCAAAATTAACTGGGAGACAGAGAGCACGAGGAAGGTCCCCTTACAACACGGCTCTCGATCACTGGAGACTCGCAGAGCCAAGATGTGGTTTCCATGCAGTAAACTGAAAACAACAGGACAGCACTTCATTCCAATCTGCTACGAAAAACACTGCTCTCAAATTGTTTTCCAAAGGAGCAAAGCTTTTATTACCTGCATAATCTGATTATCTGAGAACATAAGAACAGTGGCTCTTGGCCCGGGGCTGGGTGTCTGCAAGGGACAGAGGCGGAGGAGGTGGAGCCATGACTCCCCCTGAGCCCCAAGGGCCAAGGCGGACGCCTCCCCCAAACCAGCCTGTTAGCCAACTGCCCACCGGCTCTTCACTGTGGCCCACAACTGTGATGACGGAGTTTGGCTTCAGCTCCTGCGAGACGGCTTTCTCTTTGTTAAAAAGGGTGGCCCCTTCCTTCGTAAACTGCCCGGAATCTATTCATCTGGGGAGACGTAGGAGCCAGGATACTGCTGAAGCGCACCAGGACCGCGAGAACTGTCGCCTTCCCCGAGTGCGGCCTTCCCCACCGCGTACTTGCATAAGTTGCCCTGACCTTCCGGGTCCTTCGGCCAGCCCCACGCCCCTGGCCGCTCCCTCCCCATCAGGTCCCCCGTGTTATCCAGGTGGCAGGAGTGAAAGTGAGCGTTAGATGAAATCCTTTGCTAATTCGCTAGCACGATCCGTATGTATACCTATTCAACGCAAACTAAGAAAACCAAGTTCTAACCTAATTAGGAAAACCACTAGCTGTGGAATACATTATCGCGATAAAGTTCTAGCAGAAACAACAGAGATGGTTAACGAAGTGATTGCTTTTCCCGTTTTTTATTGTTGCAACAAATACTGGCAAGCATAATATATTCCCCAAAGCTTCGTCTTGGCAGCTAACTTGTTAGTACAAGGCTTTGATGATAGCTTCTCATTGCAATGGGTGTTTTTCCAAGATTTCTGTCACATCATTAATAACTTCATTCAAAGATCACACATCTCTGCTTCAAATAAACCACTCAGCCACGTAGCCAGCATCGTGCTGACCTTACTTCCAAACAACCTCTGACAGTTCAGCAGAAGCATGAGTAATTGCTTATCTCGTGTCTTTACTTACAAAATGCTTCATATCTGTTGCTAATTATCTTTCCACGGCTGCACAAGTAGGGCATATAAGAAGATGCATCTGTGTCTTTGAAATTATTTCATAAAATACATGTAGATAAGTGTATAGAGGCACATACTTTTTTGTATATTATTTAACTGCAAAACAAAGTGACTATCTCCAACCATCGATGCAGTCGTCCTAAACGAGAGGATTCTACACTATTATCTCAAGACACTGATTTCATATCTAAAGGTCAAACTATTTGGTTATTTCATCTAAATTTATAAATACTAAAGATAACTGAACAATTAACTGATCCGTGTTGCCAGGCTGTTCCCAGTCTGCATAGCGTAGGACGTGGCTCAGGGCACCTGGAAGGCGTCTACTCTTCCTACGTTCCAACCTGGAGCCTCTGGAATTCCCAAAGTGGCGAGAGGCTAGGGAACACCAGGTGTTCTGCAGATCTCAGCTTCCACATACTCGTTGGTGTTAACCCATCACCAATACTTAACTGAGCACTTCTTATATATGTAGCATTTGACCAGGTCATCAGATTTTTAGACTCAGAAAAGTTGGCCTGGTCTTTATATCATGATGGTGGCAGGTATGAAGCAAACTATCTATCAGTTGACTTACAAACATCAATTAGAAAATGATTAAAAAATAAATCTTGAACCAACTCACAGTGTTTAGTAGAGCTGGTAAGAACAATAGTGGCCCAACCAATATGTGGAGAAAAGACCATGAAAAACAGAACTCAAAAAATAACAATAATGAAACAAACAAGCTTAGACCTGTGTGCGGCTTCCTCCTGCTTAATCCAGGCTATGTGATCTCAAAAGCCCATTGGGAGCTTTTGATTTTTTTAGCCTGCTTTCAATATTTCAGTTCCAGAGTTTTTATAAATCTTATATAAAGTATTTAGTCTCAGAAGAAAAAAAAAATACCACTGAAGATATACTCTTAGTTTTGTCAAATGTTGGTTTGGCTTCCATTTGGCTTGACATTTGAGGAAAGTATCTGAATGAGATCATTTTAAAAACTATATTGGTTGAAATCTAAATTTGACTGAATTAGATGTTCGTTCCTGAATGTGAGTTAGCTTTGAGTTCATTTACCTGTATGATCCTCAGCTGGAGAGCGGGGCAGGGCAGGGGAGTGACAGTGAGAGAAAGAGAAGGTGACAACCCTGAAAGCCAAACTGTATTTATTTCACGAGCAGTAAAGTCAGAGTTCTTTCACTGTCCAGAAATTATTTCAGTGTTTTTGAAAAAAATTACTAGAAGTACAGAAAGCTCACCCTTATAAAATTTATACCTTTAGTTTGCTTCCTGCAGAAAGGTCAGAGGGCCTAGATCCAATTAATGGTAAAAGTCTACTTCAGTCCATGACATAATTTAGTGGTGACCACATTTTACTATTCCTACCATCTCTGAGACAAAAAGCGGCCACTGTGTATGTTATCTAAGCCCGTTCATAACGAGACTCGGTATATGGACTAAATCCCCATACGTGAATCAAACAAAAAAACATTCTACAGTTTCTCCTATGATGAAATTTTATTATGACAAATAAACTGTTGTTGCCTGGTCTATAAGGCAAGAGATGAAACAGACTGGTCCCTAAGTGCCTACCATCAATTAGTAATTAAAATTAAATACTTCATACCCAGAGGAGGGAAAGAAGGACATCATGCAAATACCTTCTTTCTCTAAGTTCCGAGGGCAGCTTTTTGTGTGTCTTTGTTGTTTGTAGCTTAGGAGTTGAAGTGGGTTTTCCTGCCTGGAATGGTTGGAATTCTTGAAGTGGCAAGAGGCTGGGCAAAGTCAGGCGTCACTGATGCTCGAAGAGAAGAATCTCGGAACTCAGCAACAATCGGCCATTCTCCCGCCCCTCCCAGCACACAAAGGGAACAAAGATGAAGGCTGACTCTCAAAGATGAGTCCTTCTCTGATAGAGACGAAGCAGTTTGGCTTGGGATCACCCGAGACTGACTGTTTACTAAGACACAGGTTCGCGCCACTATAGGAAACCTTTCCCTAGTGATGGAGTGACGCCTAAAACATAGGTCCCAGCGAACCGTCGCGACGGTGAGAACCTGCAGGACCACCCCGAAGCGCCCTCTCCATCGCGGCCTGATTGCATTCCCGTCGCCACATGCACCTTACAGAGCCTGTCCGTCAGTGCGTGCTGGACAAGAGCAGCCGTGACGACGAGGCTCTTGCGCCCTCCGCGCAGCCTCCCAGCCAGGGGACACGTCTGACACAACACCGCCCACGTGACCCAACACAAAATCCATTTCATAACCCAGGACTCAACAGATGGGCTAAGTGATGAAAGACGACCCCACGCCTGCCCGGTCACAGGCAAGTCAAAGGGCCCGTCCCTGAGTCCCGCTCCCGGCGCCCGGAGGTCCTACCCTGCAACCCCGCAGCGCTCACTGCGTGCATCGCCCACACGTGCACAGCTCTGTCCTGCCCCTGGCTTCGCAAAAGGAGGGTGAGCTTCTGCTGAGAAGACTCACGTCCTGACTTACTCTGTCCTCTGTGGTTTTGGGGTGGAAATGAACAGAAAACGAGCCTCCAGGATGCTTGAATCAAAGTCCAGAATCTTTGTCACCCTGAGGTCACAGGACCACACGCTCAGGCTGGAAGTCAGCCCCGCGATAACATTTCTCAGAGATTCATCTGCACACCTGAACTAGGAGACTAGGGACAGAGCAGGGCAGCGGGACGGGAGAACGCAGAGGAAGGGCCAGAGCGCGCAGCCTGCTCTCTCTCCTTCCCCAAAACTTAGGGAAACACCGACACCATAAACACAGGACGGCCAAATTCCTCCTGCGATGCGAGGCCGTTTCTGTCTTCTCCCCTTCACCTCTGCACTTCACTGAGAAAAAGCCAACCCTCTTTGGCCATCACTCATCACTGCCGGCCCCTAGAGCCAGGACGAGCTGGCTCTCAGTGTCAGAAGCTTTACAAACCAACACCCGTGTCCTCAGAGGCCTGCAAAAAAGGATAAAGCCGAAAAGAAGCTGAAACCTGATTTGGGATTCCCATTCCAGGAGCTGTTCTCACCCTGACAGGTGGGAACTGAGTGGAAGCCTCTGTCATTGGTATTTGTCTTTTGTCCGTAACTGGCCTGTGACCTGCTTATGAGTGAAGGGAACTAATACGAATTAAGTTCCTACTATGTGCCCAGAACCCCTCAAGGTCCTCACATATCTCTACAGATGAAGTGCAGGGCTTAGGGACTGCCAAGGTCTCAGAGCTGGCAGGCAGCACAGGGGACAAGATCCCTTAGGGTAGGGACTGTGCCATGCAGAGGAGACCTCAGTACAAACACGGCCACCATCAATACTCACTGAATGACTGATAGCGTCACTAAACATCAAATAACATAATAAGGAGCTTACTTCCCTTCCCATACCACGAAAAATGCAGGCCTTTATTCCACTGTAATTGGAGGGAGAAGAGGCACCAGAAATTAATGCCTTAAGGCTTTGTCATGTTAAAGATACGGTGTCTATATGAACATAATTAATATACAGGTTCATTTACATAATATTCCCATTGTGGAAACCCATCAGTATTTGAGCTCGCTTTTCTTGACTCTTAATTCCAGTGCCTGCCTGCAATTTTTAAAATTATTAATAGTAATCCTACCCTTAACTAACTTCGAGATGAGGGGTGTGGGTGCAGGGCATCCCGGAAACACCTGCGTCCAATGGTGCCAGGAGTTGAGATGGGAAGAAATGAAGAGAATTAGAAGGGCTCCACCCACATACATGTGACTCACCTTTTTCTTTAGGGCTGTAAACCCTATGGAAGAGAGAAACCCATGGGGACCTCCCTGCCCTCTGTCCCCCAAAGACCATCACGTTCTGTACACCTACCTCCAAAGTCTCCCTTGCCTCTTCTCTGCCCCTAATTCAGCCCTTCAGCACCCATGAATGGAGGGGTCTCTCCTTCCTCATTGTTGACTGCTGCACCCCATTGTCTGGCGCATAGTAGGTGCTCATTAGACATCCCCTGAATGAACGGCTGGAGGGAGGGAGCTGCCTCCCGGTCCCCCCCGCCTCTCCGTCACCCCATTCCCCGCGTGCCGCAGAATCATCTTTCTGAAGCGCATCTGCTTTAAGGACTGAGGGATGAGAAACAGTCTTCTATGAGAGAGAAAAGGCGCTTCTTAATCTCAAAATATATGTTCAGCAAGAGGAATATTTTTATAAAAATAAAGGATAACCTGAAAGAACGCGCGCACTAGAAGCTGTAATTTCAGCGGTGGAATTTACCCTGTTCGTTTGAAGCATCAGCGGTACATATTATATCCGCATTAGTGACAATGATAAATAGTGTTTTAAGATTTAAATACATCAATTATAGCGTTCCTGGATATTCAGATGTCTTTTCCTGTTCCATTTTTTACACGGTTCCTCGCAGACTTCAAATCAATGCTTCAAAACGTTTTTCATTCATTGTAAACTCATGGGGGCCATTCTTAGTTATAGTGTTCTTGTGAAAATAAGCTGCCTTGAGCAAAATGTATTTATCATGCTAAATGACATACGTTTTTATTCTGTATCCAGATAAAAAGAATGCTGGTAAGGTTAGGGGTGAAAGCATGTGAATCCTGAACAAATTTTCTGAACTGGTTTGTCACTGAGAGCCCGTGTACTTCATTAGCAATTCAATCCTTTGCTTCAAACATTATTCTTTGCACCTATTCCTCTAGTGAAATAAGTCACTGAAATTGTAGTATAAGTTACTCTTAGCAGATCACTTTTCTACAGGTAGAAGGGAAGAACAGAAGAGAAAAATGGAAAGGCAGAGGGGCAAAGCCATCGGAATTCTGCCCAGCACAGCCTGTGTGTAAAGCTGCTTTCCCCACACCTCCCTTGAAAATCAAGATCTGGGAGGGAAGAGAGTCTTTCTACTATAACAACAGATGAGAATGGAGACTGACAAAAATACGAAATACAGTCTTTGACTCTCTTATGCACAGTTTGAAACACTAAACAAGATCTATTGAACCTAGAATACTAGCAGCTGTAATTCCCAGATTCATTTTTCAAATAAATTCGTTTTAAGGCCCTGCACCATGCCGCCATCTGGTGTCGACAGAGAGAAAGACGGCTCGATCAAACGTGTAGTACGCATTCCCTTTGTTAGCTAGAAGGATGAAAAATTTAAAACACACGACAGTTGTCTTTCATCACATTAAATCCTAAAGTGCTACTAAAAACAAATACAGCCTGAAAATAAACTTGGAAATTATTCCGTTGACAATGATCTCATTTTGAGCGGGTATACGTTAAGTTCGGTTAACATCAGCACTGAATGAGTTCTTGCAATATATAACTTTTACTAACTCTTTCCATATGCGTCTGTTTTTAAGGAATAAAGGCGTTTTCCAAGTGGGGATGCTGGTGAGGTGTCTTCGTCGTGAAATGCGAAGCGCAAATCGGCGCTTTCTCAGTCAAACACTGCTACTGAGGGAGTATTTTCCTCTTCCTCCTCCTGGGAGGAAAATTTGAAGTCACAGATCTACAATGGACTTGGAGAGTCAAAATAATCCGGGAAAGAAAAGTGCAAAGACCTCAGAGTTGAGTTCACCTCTGCTTCCCAGAACGTAAACATCCCTCCAGGGAAATGCGCCGACCACGGAGCCGACCCGGTGCTCGGCCATCCCAGCTCATGCTCCCTGGGAGACAGTGGTCAGACCACTCAAGCGAGCCACGCTGACCCCCCCCCCCACCCGTGGCGATGGGTCACTGCACTAGCAGGGTCATGGTCAAACACAGACTTAGAAATGGGGATAAAGCAAGCAAAGGAAGCCCTTCTGCGCTTCCCCCAGCAGGTCTGCTGTCTCCGTGTGGCTGCAGCCCAAACTCTCGGCAGGGGCATCACCTCCCACCTGCCGCCTTCCAAGCTCAGCTGTCTCTTGGGACACCCTTAGGAGAAAAGCAGACTTGATTTCCTCAGGACATGACGGTGCCGTCCCTGTTTCCCTGGCTTTGTACTGTCTTTCTGGAATGCCTGTCCCCTTATTCCACTGGCCCTTCTGGGCAGACTCATCTGGGATGAGAGCGGCTCCTCCCGAAGCCTCCAAGCCCCTCAGCGGGCCCTGCCCCGCCCCCTGCAGCCCCTCCTCCACCCCCATCACATGGTGGCCTTGCTGCTGTGTCCCCACCTGGGCCGCAGGCTCCAAGGGCAGGGGCAGGGCACTGTGCCGGATCGGGCTCTGGAAACGCTGATTGACGGGGAAAGGAGAGACAGGGAAGGACGTGCGCACAGAGGCGGGGACCATGAGAAGGGCCAGGGCAGGGGAGGGCAGGCAGGGGGGTGGTGCCGATCTCAGGACGCCCACTCCGGCCACGGCCACGGCCACGGCCCCCACCGCCCACGTGTAGGCCTCGTGTCCTCCGGGGCCCGTCACCGCCCCACCGAAGACGGAAGCGTCCTGACCCCCACTTCCTCTCCAAGAAGCCCTGTCCCAGCTTCACTGCTCGCGCTGCCCCGTTTCGCTAGACTAGGTGCACAAGGAGGGGAAATGAGGTCTGACTCTGAAGGGCACCTGGCAGCGCGGAAACCCAGGCTCTCCTCTGGGGAGAGCAACCCAGGTCTGCCCTCCCCAGAGGCCAGTCTCCTCCCCCAGCATCGCCCCACGAGTGAGCGGTGGGCGGCAGGGGAGTGACAGGATGCGCTGCTTTCAGTAAAGACCACTTATCCCTCTTCCCCCCTTCGCCCGCAGAGCGACTTATTAGGAAAAAGCACCGATGGGAGGAAGGTTTACCGTGGCCACCGTGGAGAGTTCCCGAACACCATCTAACCCAGCGGTAAGACGACCTCATTTTTAACTTTGGCATCCCTTGTGCTTCTCTATGACTTTAAAGCTCCATCCAGCGGTGGGCCTGCAGTCGACGCGCCACTCCGAGGGTCTGAAGAACAGCTCGGGGAAGGAGCTGAGGGGTCTCGAGCCCCAGAAATTCTGCCCCGTGGCCTAGACGGCTTGCCCCGCCTCGTCTGAGAAATGTGTCTCACCCTCCCTTTTGAGAAACCTAACCAAATCCACAGACAGAATGGGTGAGCAATTATTGCTTTTTTGATCTTAATTATGAATCAATCTAGAAACTGATCCCATTTTATCCAACTCTAAATTCTGGCTAAAGTTATCTTCTGTGAAGGAAGAGTCAGGTCGGGATGAACTTTCTCTGAGAATGGAAATGAGGACAAAACAAAGGATGAGACTGTGTCAGATTTGGCGGCAACCCTTTAAATGATGAATTCATAGATTTCAGAAAGTGGGAGAAGATTTTAAGGCTCACTGAGATCTTGGCGGCTTTGCCCACACCCCGGCCAGGCCAGCACTCGGGCCGGAGGCCCTTGGTCTCCCGGCTGGGAGCCCAACCACCGCCCAGCCTTGGATGCAGGTGACCTCCAGGAGGGATGCAGAGAAACTGGAACCTTTATACACCGCTGGTGGGGATATAAGATGGTGCAGCTGCTCTGGAAAAGTCTGACGATTCCTCAGTAAGTTAAACATAGAATTACCGTATGACTCGCCAATCCCACTTCTAGGTATGTACCCCAAGGCAGTGAAAACAGAGACTCAAACAAATGTTTGCACACATATGCTCATAGCAGCATTATTCACAGTAGCCAAAGGTCTGGCGAACAACCTAAATGTCCATCATCTGCTGACTTTATACAGATGCGGTCTACCCGCACAATGGAGTATTATTCGGCCACAGAAAGGACTGAAGGACTCCTACTTCACAACATGCTCCAGGTGAAGGAAGCCACCCACAAGGTCCCATACGGTATGAAGCCACTTACGTGAAGTGTCCAGAACGGGTAATGTCTAGAGACAGAAAGCGGGTCGCTGGTTCCCAGGGTTTGGGAGGGGGGATGAGGGAGCAGTAAGCGCCTGTGGGTTCGGGCTTCCCTTTGGGGATGAAGAAAATGTTTCGGAACTAGATAGAGGTGATGGTTGTACAGTAGCGTGAATGTATTAAATGTCACTGAATTATTCACTTTAAAATGATTAATGTTAGGTCATGTGAATACATGAAAAAGGAAGAATGTATTTAGTTTGTAACTGGCTAGGGCTAAACATAATCCAGCCTTCTTCTTACAGCCTGTGCTTGGGAATTCAGGAATTTCATCAAGTTCAGAGCACCCATCAGTTGGTCAGCTCCCTAGAGCCCCTCCAGAACTGCCCTGAGGGGAGACACCCCCCGTGCTACACAGAAGATGTCATTAGTGTAGTCACCCCACAATGTCAACGCTAAATAGACGTGTGAAAACCTAATCACGCACGCTAGTTACGATACAAGTCATACACACAGTACAGACCCAGCCTGGGTTATTGCGCCCAAACCCCAGTGGCCTGTCCCGTGCGCTGGGGGTGGGACAGGGGCCCAGACCGCCCTCAAAGCCCAGGCCCACAGAACACGGGGCCTCTCTCCTCCGGGAAGAGACATCCGCGGCGAGCAAGCTGCCCTCGGGGAAGGGTGAGGGCTTCGGGGTCTCGGCTTTGATGCTCTGGAAGGAGGGGGGCTCTGGTCCTGCACTGGCCCCGCTTCCTCCCACTCACATCAGCAGAGGCCAGTGAGTGCTAAACTCCGGGGAGAGAGTCTGCTCTCACCTTCCTACGGAGAATAACTGGGTTTCTTTAAACTAGAGGTGCTGTATCTTCCAAAAAGAACCTTCGCATGTACTGATATCAACCAGTCTGCTCTGGGCTGGGCTCTGAGTCTAGATGTTGGCTACATTTGCCCGCTGTCCTGTGACGTGAACGCTGTGTTTTTCCTGTTCTGGGGCCTTGGCGTGGGCCTGGTCTAGCAGCGATCACCGAGCTGGTCAGAACACTGAAACAGATGCAACGACCCTCCAGCCGCCCCTTCCAGACCAGGAACGGTGCCCGGCAAACAGGGTGCACTTCACAACACCCACCCGAACAGAATGGAGCACATGCCTTCATGACTGGTACTGATGCTTTACTCAATAGTTACGAAAAGAGGAAAAAAGCAGTCCTATAAATTAAATCAATTATCATCAATACTTAAAGGAACACTGTAGTCAATTATTTTATAACTCGAGAGGCAGGCCTGTATCATTAGCATTATAACATCGGTTAACATTTTCCTTGGAGCAGAAGACTTAGCAACATCGCCCAAGATTAAGTAATAATGTGCAGGCATTACTGACAATATTTTAAATGAGACTGTCTGGGCAAGTATAGGCATAATGGCAGGCCCACTTAAAGAGAAAGAGAAGGGGAAACGGAGATGGGGAGGAAAGAAGGAGAAAAAGACAGAGAAGAAGGAAAACAAGGAAGGAAGGAAGAGGGAGGAAGGAACTGGTTTCCTGAAACACGTATGAGATCACTGAGTACGTGGCCAAACACTGAGCACTTGCAATGTCACAAAAATGTGTGTGTGTGTGTGTGTGTGTGTGTGTGTGTGTCTAGGAGATGTTATTCTGAAAGTTGCCAGGCTTGAAGAATTGCTCAAAAGGGAAATCCCAAACGAAAAGGAACAGCCCACATACCTGTCCCAGGACACATGAGGCTCCAAGAAAGGTGAAGAAGAGTCTAGTTACATATTGGCTAATTCACTTTCTGGCAAAGTATCCTTATAAATAATCGTATAAGAAGCCAGAGGAGAAACCTCTAGGCGAAAAGACACTCCAAGGTAAACAGAACCTGCATGACTACCTGGCGATGTCCTCAGAGGACGGAGGACGCCCTGGGCAGCTCCCCTCACTGTCTCTCGCTGCCATTTACTCAGGAGTTCCAAACTCTCCTAACTTAGGGAATGAAGTCATGATGGGAGGCTTTTGAAATCAAATTGGGCTGTATGTAGCTAAAAGGTTACACATTTTTCCACTGTGCGTGCATACGTCTAGGATCCCCAACCATTTGGACTCACGATACTCTCTCAATGCTGATCTAAGTTTCTGGTAATAGACACCATAGTGAAAGCTCCCTTAGAAATGAAGGCGGCGGGGAGAGAAGATACTTAGTGAACTCAACTTATTTAATGGACAAGACAAGACGAAACAGCACGTTAAGCATACAGACGACCCATTTAAGCCTCGTCTCTGCCTTCAGGATATGGTATGAGAAAGACTGACTGTCAACGCCACCATCAGCCTCAAAAGGTTACCTGTCCCCTCCCCAACCCCTTAACGATACCTTAACCCGCTCCAACACCCCCACATACTGACCACTGTAAATTCTGAATAACCTGCTGGTGTTTCCAGACTAGATCTCACCTAGAAGCTAAGACATCCCGTAAGTTCACTGCCCTGCGGTACGTGCTCCTTCTAAGGAAACCCCATGTTTCAATACGTCTCGTGATCCTGCTGCTTTGTGATCCGGCGAGGATGCCCCAGTGACTGCGGACTGAACAAGAAGGACGCACAGCATGTGAAAGGGAGCGTTTTTATTTCTGTCCCTTCAAAGCCACTCAGCACACTCTCTCTGCTGCGTGAAAACCCAGCAGGGCCCATAAAGGCTCTAGTCACTCGTGGGGCTGCGTTCCCAAACCCAAGTGCTCCCCGTGTCACCGCCAGAAATCCGAAGACCATCCACAAAGCTAAAATGTGGTTCTTTGGGGAGAATGATAGGCAAACTTCTGGAGAAATGGATCAAGAAAAAAGACAAACACACAACTAAGTAATATTAGTCATAAGGGGGGGGGGCATGATGCCAGATATAATCATTAAAATAACTTAATGCCAAAAAATGTGAAAACGTGGACAAATGGATAAATTCTTTATAACGTATAATAACTCAAAAATAAACAGAATTCCTGAAGAATCTTTTTATTATTAAGGAAACCAAAACAGTAGTTAAGGATTTTCCCAGAAAGAAAACACAAAACAAGGTGGTTTTTCCAAGTGAGTTCTAAAAAAATTTCGGGAAACGGATCAATCCATTTGCATGCAATTTTATTCTTCCAGGGAATGAAAGAGCAGGACACCCCCATCTTATTTCCTGAGGGTGGTATAAACTTAAAGTCAAATTTAGACAAGACCAACCTCATTCACGAATATATAACCCAAATCCCGAACAGAATTTTAGTAAACCAGATCCAACACTGAATAAGAAAATACAGCATGTCATGGCCAAGTCTGATTTATTTCAGAAATGGAAGAGTATTTTAATATTAGAAAACCCATACACTTCATACACTATATCATCAGAATATCATATGGTTATCTCAGAAGTTAGAGAAAACACATTTGATATAATTAAACAGCATCCAAGCTAGGAACAGAAGGAAACTTCTTTAATCTGGTCAAGGTCGTGTATAAAATATCTACCATGAACATAATTCTTCATCGGAAAGCACTGGAAGAAGCATTCCCTTAAAGCCTGATGAAGAGTAGGATGGCCACCAACTGCTGCTTTAATTCAACTCTGTATTGGTGATTAGAGCCAGCACCGTAAGGAAGTTAAAATACATTAAAGTCACAAGAATTGGAAAGGAAGAAACAAAGCCGTTATTAACCAAAGAAGAGATACAAAGAAAATCCAATAAACACTTGAAAAGGTATTTCATCTCACTAGAAATCGGCTCAGTGTAAACTAAGAACACAGTGAGATACCATTCTATGCCCACTGTATTAATAAAATTTAAGAATTCTGACACCACCACAGCTCAGACAGCCTATGGATCAAGGGGTCACAGAGTACAAACTGACACACCTCTTTGGAAAGCAATTTGCTATTATTTTGTGAAATTGAGCATTTGGACACACTACAACCCAGCAATTCCCCTCCCGGGCGTCTATCCCAGAGAAACCCTCATGCATGTACCTGAAGAAAAATATACAAAAATGTTAACAGCAGAACAGTTCACAAGACTAGAAACAACTCAAATGTCCTCACCTGGAGAATAAATAGTGACAAATTCACACAGAGGAATATCATGCAGCTATGAAAATGAGTAGACAGCAGCTAACTGCAGTAACAACTAAGTCTCCTTCTCATTCCAAGAGCCATCAGGATACAAGTGGGCCAGGCAGCTAGGAGATAACTGGGTTAAGTAAGAGATGCTAAGAGCTCAGACTAAGGTAATGGTCAGAGGTGGACAGATTTGTGGGTCTTTGGGAGTGAGATGAAGAGGACTTGGGAACATCTCAGCTATGGGACGTGTCAGGGAGGAGTCCTGGGCTTCAGGCTCATGCACCTGGCTGGTGATGTCACTCCTGGAGACGTGAGCACAGGAGAAGTGTTGGAAGGAGTGGGCACAAGGTGAATCTAGATACAGTGGTGAGATAAGCACTCTGCAAAGAAGAGGAAAAACCCCAAGGAAATGCGTGAAAGACCACACACATAACTGAGGCAGGGTACGCTTGATTCAAAAACATCAGGGAGCCTGAGAGGGCTCCCAGGAGGCTGGGAAGACACTAAAAGAGGGAGTTGAGATGAGATGGAGCAGAGCCTTCAACAGTATGCATCAATAAGTGTCAGATGCCATCCTCCTTCGGATTCTCTAAGTGCCCCCGGCATACAAGGTACCCCAGTCTGGGAAGCACAGACGGCTACCCTTCAATTAAGTCAAGAGTCATTTTATAACATGAAAAATCACTTCCGTATTTATTTTCCCCCTCGTTACATTACTGATTTCCCCCCTCAGGTGATTTAGGTTACTACTTGTAAATCGCTATTCTGTCTCATTCAAGTTCCTCCTTTCAAGCCTAAAATTTCCAATTTATCAAATTTCTTCTCCAAACTGAGGCTTAAAATTAGAGCAAAAATGCAATAATAATAAGCTAGAAATAGCATGTTGCTATAGTGATACCAAAGTCTAAAATTGGATTTTGATCTATAAAAAACAGAAAGTTCATTACTGTGCTACTCATTTTTGCCATTTTTCTCTGGGTCAAGCCCATTTCAAAAAGAGCCTTTATTATATACAATCACAGAATACCCGTCCCACAGTGAGAAAGAGATGCATCAGGTAATTGAAGTCCACAGGTAATCCAGAAACCTCATTTCAGTTCAATTTCAAAACCTTCTGCCATCAATACTTTATTATATCCACTCTCAAGTAACAAAATTGGCTGATTTATGAAGTTGGACAAGTTTTTTGGCCTCTCTAGACCTTGGTGTCCTCAGTTACCAAGTGCAGAGACCATGCAGATGACCCCAGCAGCTGCTCCAGGGCCAAGGTACCCCAGCAATTCCCATCACCTTTCCTCCATCCCACAGGCAGGAGGGCTGCTAAAGGGATATCAAAGATCAACTGCCAATGGATTGATAACTGAGACACCGATCCATTTCATGGACTCTTAGATCCAGAATTCAGGCTACAGTAAATCATGCCTAAGGGTAAGACGGTAGAAGCCAATGAGGCAGGACATTGTGGCTTTATTCCACGGAAGCACAGGAGATAAAAGAAGGAGGGAAAACAAAGGGCTTCTGATGCCTGTCAGTAAATACTTAACTAAGAGACAACTCTGTGGTTGAGAAACACAAGAGGTGGATGATAACAGAAAATCCCAGGTATGGGTGATGCCTCTAAGGTCTCAAAGTACAGTGAAAACACTTAGAACATCACCAAATTTAACCCCTTAATTTACCAAAGATGGTCACCTCAGTTTAGTGGGTGCTATTTTTTGTAGCTACACAAGCTGAGTTTCATAATAAAAAGGTTAGAGGTTTTTTTCCCAAAATTCACATTACGACCAACTTTGCTGGAACACACTGACTCAGTAAAATAAGGAAAATGTGGAGGCCAGTTGTTCTCGATCCTGGCTACAGATTCGAATCATCTGAGGGGGTTTTTAAATGCTGCTGCCAGAGTCCTACCCCCAGCAGGTCTGATTTCGTGGGACAGGGGTGCAACCTCAGTTTTGGAATTTCAAGAAAAATCCCAAATGGTTCTAACTGCAGCTACGATTGAGAACCACTGAGTTGTCAAAAGTCAGGAAGCACAATGGAGAAAAAGACATATGACAAGAAAACCAAATGAACGAGATGCAGGTCAATCTGATTCAAAGTCACTTTCTTCTTACGTTTACAGAATTGTAACCAAGGAGAGAAGAGGTGTCGGTCCTATAGGAACACTGGGGTCCAACCAGTTAAGAATATAATCCTATTTCCATTCCTTTTCTTCTAGCACATTTCCCACCGTGCAAATGATTCAGTGTTCCTCTCTCACCAGTCTGCTCAGAATGTGCAGGCCTCCTGGTGTGACAGGTCCTTCAAGTTTCCTTCTACTCGGCTAAGGCACCTGAGAAGCATGCCTGCAGCGCACATGCTGCATCACTAACTGTGCTGTGACCCCTCCACCTGCCTGGGCAGGATCAGGTTGACTGGCTCCTCAATCCACAGACACAGGCAGTTGTTTTCAGCTACGAGTTGGACTAAAATCCCGACTTTGATATTGACAGTCGAGTAGCCCTGAGACGAGTTATTGACCAAGCATCCCTCACACTGATGGAACCAAGATGCTGCTTCTCCGCAAGGGCCAGCTGTTGGTGTCATGGCTGTGTTTCAGTGTGGACCTCGCTGGGCAGGGCCCACGGAGAGCCAGGTGACATCGGGGATACCAAGAAGTACAGATGGCTCTGCACTTGTCGGATGAATCTGAACTGATATTTGAAACTCAGGGTCTCTACTGTGCTTGAAGGAGGAGAGAGACTCATAAAACAAAATATGTCCCTTCGTCCAGGATACTCAGTACCTGGGGTTCTCAGTAAGAACTTAGGCCGGAAAGCAGGGCACTCACAGGTGGCAAGGTTATCTGTCCTTCCAGAACTAGCTGTGTATGGAGCCAGGCTCCACCCACATCCATCTACCCCATCCCAAGAGTTGAACATCTTTGTGCCTTGGACCCTCCAAGGTACTGAGCTGGGAGAGCAAATGAGTTTTTTATAAATATGTTTTTTGGTAATCAGAAAAAAATAATAATAATTTTTTAGAAAAAGACAACCCCCGGGCTTCCCTGGTGGTGCAGTGGTTGAGAGTCTGCCTGCCGATGCAGGGGACGGGGGTTCGTGCCCCGGTCCAGGAAGATCCCACATGCCGCGGAGTGGCTGGGCCCATGAGCCATGGCCGCTGAGCCTGCGCGTCCGGAGCCTGTGCTCTGCAACGGGAGAGGCCATGGCAGTGAGAGGCCCGCGTACCACAAAAAATATTTTTTTTTAATTAAAAAAAAAAAAGACAACCCCCACGGTGTAGAGTATAAGAATGCTCATAAAATACTGATGAGAATGTACATTGATAAAACAGTCTGATGGAAAATCTGATAGAGGAAATTTGAAATTTTTCAAAATGAGCATTTATGTTGGGCACATTCTTTTTTTTTTAAACATCTTAATTGGAGTATAATTGCTTTACAATGGTGTGTTAGTTTCCGCTTTATAACAAAGTGAATCAGCTGTACATATACATATATCCCCATATCCCCTCCCTCTTGCGTCTCCCTCCCACCCTCCCTATCCCACCCCTTCTAGGTGGTCACAAAGCACCGGGGCACATTCTTTAACACTGCATCTTTACTTCCAAGAATTTGTTTTCAGGAAATAGTTTAGGGTGCATGTGAAGATTTAACCACAAGGCTGCTCACCTCTGCATTATTTTTTATAGATAAAAATGAAAACAATGCTGATGTCCATCAATAGGTAACTGTTTGGCTAAATCATGGTCTAGTCATGAGGTGAAATAAATACTACTTGGATATTAAAAACTACGCATGAATATGGTCAAATAATGAATGCTCTTGATTTCCTTCTTAAAACTTCTTAATCTTCAGAAATTTTTCCATAGGCATGTTTATCATCAAAAGAAACAAAATGGTAAATATCGTGGTGATCATTTTAAAATATACAGAAATACCGAATCACTACGTTGTGTAACTGAAACAACATAGTGTTGTAGGTCAATTATACTTCAAAAACAAAAAAAACAAACTCATAGAAAAAAAATCAGATTTGTGGTAACCAGAGGCAGGGGGTGTGGGGAGAGGAAATTGGATGAAGGCCGTCAAAAGGTACAAACTTCCAGTTATAACATAAATGAGTCCTGGGATACTGAGTATCACAGGGATGTGATACACAACATGAGAAACAGAATTAACACTGCTGTGTGTTATAGAGGAGAATTGTTAAGGGGGTAAATCCTGACACTTCTCATCACAAGGAAAGAATTTCTATCTCTTAATTTTGTATCTATTTGAGATGATGGATGTTCGCTAAACTTACCGCAGTCACCATTTCATGATGTACGTGAGTCAAATCGTCATGCTGCACACCTTACACTTATACAGCGCTGTGTGTCAATTACATCTCAGTGAAGCCGGAAGATAAAAAAGAAACAAACTCTACAGTGCTGTAGAAAAATACAATTAACGTGGAAAAGTGCTAGTCATATGTTATTAAGCAAAACTGTTTAAAGTGCTGAGGTTTATAATGTGTCATGTGGGGTATATACGCATATGTATGAACACACATTTATATATATGTATATAATTTCATGTGGGGCATATACGCATATGTTTGAACACACATTTATATATATATATATAATTTCATATTATATATATAACAGTTATAGTAATAGTTAGGTGAGAGACAAAAGCCTGGAAGGTTATTTAGGTTTTTATTACATCTAAACATTAAAGAATTCATATCTTGATAATGGAGTTGGGGGTGAATTTTATTTTCTCTTATTTGCCTATCTGTATTTTCTGCCAAGAAGGTGTGCTACGTAAGTACCATTTTTTTCAAATAATGAGAGTTTCCCTTAGATAAGTATTTATGGAATATTTTAGGGCCCTGCTTTTAGATCTTTACTCCAAATATCAAGAAAATAACTGTTTACTTGAAGAGAAAATGCTAGTAGGGAATGTTAGCAGGGAAAGCCATGGTGATGCTCACGCGGGCCTGACGCTGCAGCCAAGGTTCCCGGGAGATGGGACTGTGCTGGGCCTGAAGGAGGGGGTCAGGGGCGGAGAGGCTGGGCAGGGGGCTCTCCACGTGGGAGGACAACCACGCCGCCGAGAAGGACTGCAGGGAGGGGCCCTGAGAGCCCTTGCTGGAACACAGCCCTCCCGGCCTCTCACTGCACAGAGGGTCAGTCCAGAGTCGACACAAACACCACCCAGATCTGCGCTTCCTCAACAGGCCTCTGAGGCTAGGAAGGCACCTGGCACTGCTACACAGCATCCTTCACGTCTCCATAGTAATAGGAGCGAGTGAAGCTTTCTCTTACTCACTTCTGTAGGCGCAGGAGGGCAAGGGCAGCATACATTTTGTTTGCAGCTATGTTCCTACCACATGCTATGTGTTATGCACACAGTACAGACTCAATAAACATTGTCTGAATAAAAACGAAGGACGTGCCTGTCGATCCTTTACGGGTCAAAGCAGTGAGATGGTAACGAGAGTAAAGTTTCACACAGTAACAGGCTCACAAAGGCTGGATTTGGGATTTAATTTAGAAACTCTTTTATCAGGTATCACATACTTGTATCAGCAGCCCAGCTTTAACTAGTTATATCTAGTTAACTAAATTCATGCATGACCCACGAACATACATGACTAGCCTTACTTATAGTAGGTTATCCACACAGAGAAAGGCAGGACTCCTTCCCCTACGGCCCACCACTTACCATCAGGGCTTGAAATTCCCAACATTAGTCATTCACTTGAATTTAACACATTAGAGGCTTAAACCAAAGTTCAAATATATTTTCATGGAGCGTATTAGCATATTTTACCCTTACCAACCTTAAACGCTTAGCACTAATGGGTTCTCTTTCACATATAGACTATCTCCAAATAGGATTTCAGATGGTTTACAATAGTACAGACATAATAAAACCAAAATCAACCAACACTGAGAAAAAGATGAAAGTCAAGTAGTAAAGACTGGCAGTAGGTAAGAGTGGTCACTATATATCTACCTACCTACATGGATGGATGGATAGATGGGTGGGTGGGTGGGTAGATGGATGGATGGATGGATGGATGGGTGGATGGATGGATGGGTGGATGGATGGGTGGATGGATGGGTGG
>NW_021703776.1:103281779-103289994 GCF_005190385.1 Monodon monoceros
GGGTGGACGGATGGGTGGGTGGATAGATGGGTGGAGAGATGGGTGAGTGGATGGATGAATGGATGGATGGGTGGGTGGATAGATGGGTGGATGGATGGATGGATGGATGGATGGATGGATGGATGGATGGATTGATGATGGATGGATGATGGATGGACAGATGGGAGGATGGATGGGTGGGTGGATAGATGGGTGGGTGGATGAATGGATGGATGGATGGATAGATGGGTGGGTGGATGGATGGGTGGATAGATGGGTGGGTGGATGGGTGGATGGATGGATGGATGGGTGGGTGGATGGATGGATGGATGGATGGATGGATGGATGGGTGGACTTCCTGTCTGTCAAGCCAGAGCTGAGTTACATTATCCTTATTTAATATCAATACAGCAGTTCATGTGAAAATAGAGCTTTTCCTGGTCCCAACCAATGTGATTCTAAACAACGCCATCAACGAACATTTTCTTTAAAATGCAGATTTAAGTTACATGTGGCTGTGTCTTTATTGGCCTTGTGGGCACAATGTGGAAGCACAATTCTGCACATTTCCTTCTCTAAGAGTCCAGTTGATGTGGTTCAGGCCACGTCGCCTTATCTATTTTTAAAAGTGGCGCCAACAGTGGGGCTAGTGCACGTGACAAGCACTTCCCTAAGGGCTGGAGGGAAGGCTGTGGAAACTGAGAGAGTTTTAGCCATGTAGCTAGCAAAGGCTGTTTTCTTGAAGAGGCAAAGGAACCTAACCTGTCCACTGGCGAATAACGCAGGGATGTGAGAGGGAGGGAGAACCCTAGGCAGACGCAGGATTTGTCTCTGCCTGAGTGCTTTCCTGAAGCCATGGAGTTCTACACCAAACAAGCCATGATCTGGGTTATTTGCCTTGGTATTACCAAATTCCCATATATTCCACTGTGTAACTTTAATCCCTTCTTGTATTATAGGTACCAACAGATTACATTAAAAATGAACCACTGAATAAGTCACATGTATCTTTTAATAGAAGTATCTGATATCATCCATGTAAGTGCCAAAGGAAAACTATCAAAAATGGTTATTTGAGTTTGGGCAAAATTATAATTTAGATGATACTCTTGGCCATCATTTGCCAAATCCAGGGCTTCTTGACACCACTCCAGAAACATGAATCGAGGTCTCTGATCATCAGCATACAGGAAAGGCACCCAATTTGTCTAAAAGTACAGATATTAAAATGCGAGTGAAATATAAAAGGGGCTAGGTCTCAACATTGGTTCACACCATTTAATACAGGGATTTGATAAATTAGAAAATCATTTTGCCCTCCTGATCCTCATGATGGCATTAGGATAAAACATCTGAAAAACCATTTAAAAGCTTAAATCAATATTAAGAACATTCAACTTGCCCAGTTAACAATTTCTGTCTATTGAGTCAAAGGTTGATGGTGGATACATAAATTCTATGAAATGTCTTAAAAGATTCTTGACAGTTTTTTTCTATTAGTTGAAGCAATCGGTGTTAGAACAACGAATCAGAAGGGAACAGTGATGTAAGAGAAGGAGAAATGACCCAAGACAGGCTTTAAAGGACAGACAAGCCTAGTGGCCAACACAATTTGGGACCCTGGGCCATGATGGTACCACTTGCAGGGGATATATGTCTAGGTATCCAAATGAGTCTTGGCTGCTAAGTGTGAGCTCTGGAGATGCCATCCTCTCCCCACACCTCGCTGTTCCCCAAAGGAAGCATCAGTCTCCCGTATCTTCTACAGAGGCTGCAAGTGTGTAGAAAAGGAGACTCACACCGACCTTTACAATTTCTTCACTCGCGCAGCCTGGACGGCCAGCCCTTGCTTTAGGTCATGGGGCTGGTTATCCTCTATTTTTCTTAGTCCTGTTTTAACATTCTTACCAAATTTAAGCAGCTCACTGGGAAAATCTGACTCTGGCCAAGATTAATAAGAATATCTTGTCTTCAGGCTGCAACGTATCTTCACACGCAAGATTATTTTTAAAAATATGTCATTTTATTAAGTACACTAAACAGTTGTAAATTTACATTGAAGTGAAGCAAGGGTGCCTTCCCAGGTAATGGTTCCAGGCTATATTTTAAAACAGCAACTCTGAATGTGTAACTTTTCCATCAATTGCACAAACACAAATTTAAAAGTTTATGCTTCATACGTAAGTGTATGTATCACACAGCTGCCTCCAAGAAAATAAAGACTTTTCCTAAGTCTTTAGAAATTAGAAAACTGTGAATGCTGCTCTAGTATAGAATTTGGGCCTAAGACAGCATAAAACATTTTCTCCCCAAAAGCAAATTTTCCATTTGTTCAGAATTGTACTTTTTTTTTAAATAAATGTATTTGTTTATTTATTTTGGCCGCATTGCGTCTTTGTTGCTGCACGCAGGATTTCTCCAGTTGCGGTGTGTGGGCTTCTCATTGCGGTGGCTTCTCTTGTTGTGGAGCACGGGCTCTAGGCACACGGGCTTCAGTAGTTGTGGCATGTGGGCTCAGTAGTTGTGGCGCACGGGTTTAGTTACTCCGCGGCATGTGAGATCCTCCTGGACCGGGGCTCGAACCCGTGTCCCCTGTATTGGCAGGCAGATTCTTAACCACTGTGCCACCAGGGAAGTCCCGAGAACTGTACTTCTGAATTGTACTTCTGATTTGGGTAATCATCAGTGATGTTCCCAAATGTACTTATTAAACCTACAGACTAATGAGTCCCAGTGGAAATTTCATTAAGAGCATCGTCATCTACCCATATCTGTCCCCACTTTCTCCCACCCAATCCCTTGGCTTCAATGTTCTTCCCTCAATATTCCCCATCCGTAGTCAACACGCCCACCCACCCAGGGGCTCAAAGGCAAAAAACCAAGAACATCCTTGGTTCCTTTCTTTCCCTCCACACTACAAGACACACTGGCTGTGTCCCATCCTTCAGACATGCAAATGTTTCCATCTGCACCTGTCCACTCCGCCCCTGGCCTTGGCACGGCTCACTCCTTCCCACCGCTGACATCTAAGTTCACACGGTGCCTCACCACACGGGCTCCCTAACCCTCCCACCTAAATCAGCCCTAATAGCTCCGTCTCCCCAGCGCGCCCTTCGCTTCCCCCACGGCACCGCTCCCGGTCCTCAGCAGCCCGTCTGTTGTTCATTTGCTGATTATCTGTCTCCCCGGTGGAACACGAGTTCCGTGAGGGCTGGTGCGCTCTGTCGCGTTCATCCCAGAATCCCTGCCGCCGGGAGCAATGCCTGGCACCTGGGGGGGTCTCGGTTAAGTGTTTGGTGGATGGACACCAAACACTTGTGTAGAGCACGTGTGTGGAATCTTTGATGCTAATAAAGAGACAGGGCAGCTTAGGTATTAAGAGCCCTACGAGAGAGGCTTCACACCTGAGAGAGAGTTTGGTGCACAGGCTCTATAACACGGTTCCAGGGCGCGTGGAGGGGGACGCCAGCGATGAGCACACCTGTTCCTGAGAGCCTCACCTGGAGGGACGCGGAGCTTTGCTCGCAGTGCCCTTCGTACAGCTCAGCCACAGGGCTGCGATGAGGGAGGGACCTTGGAGACCTTCTCTTCCTGGGAGCCCAGGGACGGATCGGTGGGGACACGCAGCACTGGCCCAGCCCCCAGGGGAATCAGGAGAGACAGAGGCAACGAACATTCCCGGCGGAGGTCCTGGAGGCCTGGGGGGCCTGGGTTACAAATTTCCTAGGTACTATATGTTAATGAAACTGGGAGCGGGGCATTTATAATGTCCCCAAGAGGACTACACCTGGGGACCAGGACCGCAGCAGCCTATCTCCCGCTCACGTTGTACGTGAGCTTGTTCTGTCCGTACAGACTTTCCCTTCCAAGGCTTTCCTCAGCGACCTGGATCCACGTGAGCATCTTCGCCATCACCACAGCCTCCGCGGCGTCTGGGCTAAAGTACAGGTCCTCCTGCGGCTCACCCTCCGGCAGAGCCCACCCTGCGCCCCCAGTGCTACACTGGCCACATGTGCCCTCAGCCTTAAGGCTGGTCCTGGAGAAGAAGGGCGTCGGGAGCACATCCTCTGTGAAAGCTGCCTCTTCGGCGGCTGGTGGAGACAAGCCTGCACAGCAGGTGCTTTTGGTGCCACCGTCTGCCCACCAACAAGAGCCGTGCCTGCACCTGTCTGTCTGATGACGCTCCTTAGCCCCTGACTGTGCTCGCCTATATCCACGGGGTAGGCCAGGAACGCAGTGGGGACGAGACCCCCAAGACAACCTCAGCCCCTGTGGAGGGGGAGCTGTGAATAAATAGCCACTCCTCAGGAGACGGCCCTGAGGCGTCCTCCACACCACGTGCCCAGCTGCCAACGGCAGACGCCCACCCGCAAACACGACCCCCCGCGAGGCCAGCTTCTCCGCGGCTGCACCATCTGTGCCCCAGGCTTGCGCACAGCCCCTCACTCAGATGGGCCCCTTGGCTTAATGCTCTGCTGTGACTGTCTTGAATTTTCCATCCCTTTTGAACAAGGGGCTCTGCGTTTCCGTTTTGTGCCAGACCCGGCAAATGACGAGGCTGGTCCAGCTTGGTGGCCTCCTCCCTCGCAAGGGTCCTCTCACCCTCCACGTCCAAATCCTCGTCTCACGGCTGCACTCAGGGGAACTCAGACAAGGACAGCAGAAGACTCCCTGTGCCTTTTCTTGTTCTCCTCCTCAGTGACCTGCATCCTCCACGTGTCCTTCAATCCCGGGAACAGCACAACACATCACGATAGTGTCAAGTTCTGTGACTCAGCTCCGGTCCTCCCATCACTCAGGGCCCAGCTTCAGGCACTAGAGATTTGTGCCGACAGCGTATGCTGTACGTTGACTACAATAGTGAATACGATACAGGGTCTTCTTGGCATTCACGGATCGTTCCAAGGACCCTCCACGTCAGGGCCTTTGCACTGACTGCCCTTCTGGAATACTTCTACACGTTATAACCATGTAATACAGAGAAACACACGCACGCATGCACCGGGACTGCGCCTACATAACGAGGGCTGTGATAGTCACACGAGCATTCTTTGCTTTACCAATGATTTACCACAGACGTCCTCTAAACACAAACTCCCCAAACGCATGTGAAGCACCTGGAGTTCGCTCCATCATCAGAGGCACTGTTTCTGGAGCGCCTCTGGTATAAAGCCAAATGTGCCTTTGATAGAAATGACAGTGAACTCAGAATTAACTTCCAAAATCCGTAACGTGTCCCTGTGCCACATGAGGAAGCTGTAACAGCCCATTCAACTCTACTTCACTGTAGAGTCTCAAAGGGCAGAACCTTTATATTCTGTGGACATTCTACAGGAAGAAAAATTCTACCCAATATCCAGGACTGGGCCATTTCCTGGGACAGTGTTCAATTATTAATTTGAGGCTACATAACATCTTAATGGAAAGGCAACTGAAGAAGAAAGGTTGAGATAGCTGAACTTTTTCTCTTTTTTGGAAAAATGTTCCATATCGACTAAATATCCATTACATTTCAGCTAATATTAATATTAATATTTTAATCACTGAGTCCATTAAATCTAACATGCATTTGTCGAGCACTTGTTATGGGTTCACCACTGGGCTAAACACGATGAAGGTACGAGATATATATATATTTTTTGTTTGTTTGTTTGTTTGTTTGTTTGTTTTGGGCAGGGCTGTGTTGGGTCTTCATTGCTGCGTGTGGGCTTTTCTCCAGTTGTGGTGAGCAGGGGCTACTCTCTGTTGCAGTGCACGGGCTTCTCATTGTGGTGGCTTCTCTTGTTGCAGAGCACAGGCTCTAGGCACACAGGTTTCAGTAGTTGTGGCACGTGGGCTCAGTAGTTGTGGCTCGCAGGCTCTAAAGCAGAGGCTCGGTAGTTGTGGTGCACGGGCTTAGCTGCTCCGCAGCATGTGGGATCTTCCTGGACCAGGGCTCGAACCCGTGTCCCCTGCATTGGCAGGTGGCTTCTTAACCACTGCGCCAGCGGGGAATCCCCAAGATGTATTTAAGATATAGTTTCAGCTCTCAAATAGTTATAAATCTGGTTAGGGAAGCAATCTATTTTTACTTGAAAACCTTGATTAAGCTAAAATGCATTTATACAGACGGTGCTGTGAGAGGACAAGGGATGTTCCCCGAATACATCAAGCACATTCTGACGTCGAGGCTTTTGCACCTGCTGTTTTTTCTAGAATCTTCTTTTCCTCAGACATCTCCAAGGTTCGCTCCCTCACTGCGTTCAGGTCTCTGCTCCAGTGCCCTGTACCAGCGGGGCCTTCTCTGACCCCCCCACCCACGGTTCCTGTCTTCTTACCCGACGCGCATTTCTTCCCGTCCATCCTGACCTACAGTGATTTCTCCTGTGTTCCCCTCTTCTGTCTTCCCCTCCCCAGGAACACGCAAGCTCTGTGAGAGCAGGAACTCGGTCTGTCCCCCTCTCTGCTCTGTCCCTAACACCCACAAGAGGGCCTGGATCCTAACAGGCATTCTATCAGCATTTTGCTAAGTACTGGTTAAGGAATGAGTCATAATACAGCTTATTTCACAGTATGATGTCATATGGATTAAGATATTTTCCAGGAAAGGTCACAAGTGCCCCATGAAATTATAAACTTCCTAAGAAACAAGCGCTACCTGCCAACATCAGCGTTGCAAATCGTGCCGTCAAGCTTTACTTCAACTTGCTGACTGCGTAGATATCCCAAATAAATGCTGAATTTGTAAACATACAAACACGTATGGATGTATTTATACATGAGCAGCAGATAAAGTCAACCCCAATTAAACATATTCTAAACTCTGAACATTAAAACCAAGGCTGGTGTTAATTTCGGATGTTCACACAATTTGAAACCAACAAGTTCCATTGAGATGGGAGCCCCATTTTCTAAATACAGGCTCCTTGTCAGCACAGACTATGACAAAGAGAGACAAGAGCAACTCCCCAGCTATCTCATCTGTCTCAAGGTAATTACTTGCTATGCGATTATAAACTGTCTCCTACTACACTAGGATTTTTTAATTTGCTGTGTGGGTGTTTGCTTGCTTGTTCTGTTTTGCTTTAGTCCAGAAAGTTTATTCCATTGTCAGACTGAAGCTGAAACATCTTGCACGTGTAGTTTTCACCCAATGAAATACAATATGCACACACAGGCTTCCAAAAAATCCTCCAGTTGAGGACCATCGTGAGATGTGCGCAGGGGTCAGGCAATCCTGAACCAAGTAGAAGGAATGGGGCCTGTTGTGTCTGACAGGGCTGAGGCCCAGCTTCCTTCCCTCACCCGCTGGCAGCCAGCATCTCCTGGTGAGCGGGTCGGCCCCTTCTCAGAACATCTCTGAAACCATCGTCTGCATCACACGACTCTGTCATTAGCTGCCCCATCCGTGTTGTGTGATGGGGAACACACGGGCCTTCTCTCCATACCGAGAGTTTAAACCATCTGGGAGCAGAGCCTGCACAGGGATGATTTCTCCTGCATTTCCTAAAGTGATTAAGCACCAAGCACACGGTCTAGATACATGTGTTGGCTGACAGGTATTTCTGCTTCAAAGCCCGGCAGACACTCCACAGTGACCACCTTCTATAGACTGAGAATCAAACGCAACTGAGGAGCCTACCCGATACCAATAAGGGCCGCCCCCCGGCGGACTTTAGCTCCTAGGTGTGCTTGGTCCACTGGGGCCAATCTCTCCTAAGGACATGGTAGAGTCATCAGCGAAATACCAACAAATGAAAACTTCTGTCGCTGATTCAATACTAAAATAACTCTGCTACAACACGAAGACTTCCACGCCAAAACAAGCAAGGAAAAATGGTTTAGAAAGCGTCCTCGTCATCAGGGTGGAGGAGAGTCAGTAGACTACACGGACTCCAGCCATTAGAAAGCGTCCTCGTCATCAGGGTGGAGGAGACACAGAAGACTACACGGACTCCAGCCAAAGCAACCGCAGAAACAGACCAAATACACGGTGGTGATGAAGGAAGTTCTCTTACTTTCGTTTGTCTCCCTGCAGTCCCCCTACTCTCACGGCAAGCGGTCCGGTCAACGAGCATCACACCCACCTGCTGGCAAACAAGCAAATACCCGTGTCCAGCTCCATCGTAATCCCGGAACGGAAACCCTGAGATCAGGGAGGGCTGCGTAATGGTAAGGACCACGCTGCTCTCCATCTCTTTGATGGAAACCACACTCTGGACACAGCTAAGCTTCGTTTACACATGTGTGTGTGTGT
>NW_021703776.1:103290394-103314205 GCF_005190385.1 Monodon monoceros
TATATATATATATATATATATATATATATATATACACACACATAATCATTCCTGCAAAGCTTTGAGACAGGGAAGGAAAATTTGCCATGAAATGCTTTACACGACATAAAAATCCCCACCCCCGTCCTCGTCCCAGCCCCTCGATACAAAGCAAGTTTCATTAACACAAGGCAAGTGCTCAATTTTAAAGAAAACTGTGGGCATTAAAGCAGATTGTTTTATGTCTCTGACATGAATACTCCGGGTGGATGAACTATTGAGGCCTGGGTTTAAGTGTGATTAATGCCTAGTACTTGGAAAGCATCCAAACTTATTAAATCTGACGGAGTAACACAGCATAACTTTCTCATATTCTTTCCAAGAGGTACGATTAGGCTGAACTGTAGTAGTGAATGAAACTAGAAGTGAGCCACAGGGCGGGGGCGAGGGAGCTCGGCTGTGTTTACAAAGAATGAGGCAGGAGCTGAGCGCTTTAGCAAGTACAGGCAGAGTTCAATCACCTGAACCCCAGGAAAACAGCGAGACTGAACACCACGCCAACACCACCCCCGCGTGTGTTCTGTGACCTCCCCACCCACTGCCGAGCACGGTACCCTGTCGGAATAAAAGGAAAAAGAAAGTGTCTGCTGTCTGTTCCCTCCGCCCACCCCACAGTGAATATATCAATACACACACACACACACACTCACACACACTCACACGTTACCTTGTACTCGGCCACGCCATGGCAGTGATATTTAACAGCACCCTTTAAATGACCCCATTTTCACGGAGAACCCAGGAGCTACACAGCCGGTGCTCGCACAGCATGTTTACAATCCCAGACAAGCCTGTCTGAGACTGAAGATTCGCAGATCTAACAGCTTAGGCGCTATGTATGTTCTGCCTTTCTGATCTGGAGCACTTCTCAAAGGCAAGCGGGCCTAAGAACACAGATACTCACACAATTCTCTCCCTCCTTCTTTGAACAAAATCAAACTCCAAAGAAACTAACAAACAGAAGGAAAGTACAGACTGGGATAAGTGAACTCCCAACATCCAGCGGAGAATTTATCGGGTGTATCCCATGTGCCCAGAGGGTCACATGAGAAGGTCAGCACAGGTAGGTCTGACCGCTCACTTTGGGGTCTGACAGCTCTGCAGAGAGACGCAGAAAAGGTCCGCTAGACCCAGCACAGACTCTGCTATGACTTTAAACATCACTTACCCAGACACTCCGATACTTGGATTTAGGGTTATTATTTGAGACCAGAAACATACAAAAATATTTGTAATATCAAAGCCCATCTGAGTCAATTACAAATCTCAAGGCAGATCTGAGAAGTGGGAGGAAAGATGCTACACCCCCTCCCCAGTCTCTGAACTGGATAAAAGAATAACAAATTTTTAAAAATCTGCCAAACAACAAAGCTTCAATTTATTATACATGCTCATCAATTTAACCGAGGAAAAAAAACCTTAAAAGCCTGAGGGTGATGCAGCCCCTTTAATACCCAGGCCCTAAGCACGCCACAGATCAAGGCCCAAGCCCCAGCCTGCTTTGTCTGTGAAAGATGAAAGCCGGGTGAAAACAGGTGAAGGCTTTTTTGAATCATCACCTGCAATTAAGCAAAGGGAAACGAAGAGGAGAAGAGGTAAGCTGAACTCAATTGAGAAAGACATCCCGGACAGAGCAGGTGGACGCTTGCTGCTGCGTCTGCCGGCTCTCTCGCCCCAGATCACGCACGGGCGCGATTTCCTGCCTGGAAAGTGCAGGGCATGCCCGCCGGGAAACACACACGCGCGTGCGCGCACACACACACACACACACACACACACACACACGGCGTCTGCACCTTACTCATAATTCTTTACGTGTGTTTTGTAAATTTTTATTTTATAGTGGAGTATAGGTGATTAACAATGTCATGTCAGTTTCAGGTGTACAGCAAAGTGATTCAGGTATACATATACATGTATCTATGCTTTTTCAAATTCTTCTCCCATTTAGGTTGTTACGTGATACTGAGCAGAGTTCCCTGTGCTGTACAGTAGGTCCTTGTTGGTTATCCTTTTAAATAGAGCAGTGTGTACATGTCAATCCCACACTCCCTAACTATCCCGCCCCCCGACCCTTCCCCACTGGTGCCCATACGTTTGTTCTCTAGTCTGTGACTCTTTCCATATATTTTTAACTGCTTGCCAATCTTTTGGAAACGCTGTCCCAAACAACACAGGTTTGCATGAGATTTCACTACATCTAAACATAAGGTCTTTGGACACCACAGCAACACTGGATTGTCTATTTGAAACTTGCTAACAGGGTAAACCTGAGAAGGTGTCATCCCAGGAAAACCCCATAACTGAGAGGTGATCAGTGTTGACTTACTGGGGTGATCATTTCCATATACACACATATCAAATCCAAAGACTCTGCTAAACAAATAGAAAGGTGTCTGCTTGACTTTCTTCTCCACCAACATTCCAATCATGATGATTCCTAAGGTCGTTTCAAAAGTAGAGAGTGTTTACCCAAAATTTCCAGACCTAACCCATTTCCCATTAATAATATTTCCCTGATGAAGCTTCCTTCATTCCGAAAGAGCACAGTGATTTTAATAAAAAGATGCTACAGCACTACATTACAGCACTGTATTGTCATTTTCAACTGCCGTTAGAAAGGCTGCACTGTTTGAAAGTGCCCGGCGTCCCCCTCCATGGACGAACCGTCTTCTGCTGTGAATGGCAGGCCCTGGGGGGCCCACTGGCTCCCCTCCGCCAGAACGTCCTGCCGCCTCTTCAGAGATGGAAGAGCTCAGAGCAAGCAGCGCCCTCTGCCTGCCCATCACACCGTGTAGAGTGGTCAGTGCATACTTTACCAATGTGCTTACTGGCTCCAAAGGGTCAACTGTGAAAAGGGAACTGACACTCAGTAATGCCGGCTTCACATCTTGTGTGTTGCCCGTAAAACACCCCAATTAAACTCTCAGATTAACTCTGATTTCAAAAAGAAACCCCAACTGTACCAAAATGAATAAGTAAGAAGTTAATAAGGTTGACTCCTCATATGACAGGAAGCTCAAAAAACTGTCAATTTTTCCTGAAGATCATTTGGGAGGAAGATGGAAAGAATGTATTCCCTCCTTGTGTCAGGACAGTTTGGAAGCTTCTAAAACTCCAGATGCATTCTGACTGCTTTCATTTCTATAAATCGATAAAAAAGAATTGATGTGAGCTAGCTTTCTGACACCTGGAGGTCAAGGGTGATGTCAATGCACGAGGCCACCAGAGAGGACGGCTGCTTCTCGGCCTCTAGAAAGCATCTGCTCCAAGGTGAGAATCTAGTTTTCATCTCACAGTTAATGAAGAGAGCAGAGAATCGTGGCTATTGGATAAATCGTGGCCTCAAGCTGGTCCCCAAGGCCCACACTCCCCGTGTCAGAGTCAGAACGTCTATAAATGTTGACCTTTTTTGTATCTCCCCTGGAGCCCATCAGCCATCTTTTCTCTTTCTGTTATTTCTGACCCCAGGTTTATGCTCCTGAGGAAAAGCGACCCTTCCCAAGTCAAGTCAAATGTGTCCAGTAAACAGAACTGCATCTTCCGGCTGGATCTGGATCTGCGGTCCAGAGCCCGCGGACTCCCAACCTCTCTGAGCTAAGCAAGCAAACAACCCAAAGAGATGGTGTTTCCAATAATCCTGTTATTTTGTCAAGGAAACGAATATGCAAACAGCGGCAGGCTGGATAAAATATGCTTTTATTTTTCAAACAGGCAACACATCCAAGATAGCACAGCCTCGGCAGGCGGCGTGGGTGGGGGTGATGGACTGGGAGTCTGGGGTCAGCAGATGCGAACTATTACATAGAGAATGAACAAAGAACAAGGTGCTACTGTAGAGCGTGGGGAGCTAAATTCAATGCCGTGGGATAAACCATAATGGAAAAGGATATAAAAAACTATATATATATATATATATATATATATATATATATATATATATCACTTTGCTGTACAGCAAAAATTAACACAACATAGTAAATCAACTATTCTTCAACTTTAAAAATAAAGAAAATGCCTTGAATTTAAAAAAATAAATAAAGAACACAGCCCTTCTTCTCAGTCTGTGCTAGACCTTCACCAGACGCCATCCCATCAACCACGGGTTTTCCTTCCCAGCAAAAAGCCTCACGCACGTCGCCGCTACGTTTTCAACTATGGTGTTAAAAGAGGAAAAAGACGCGATGAAGCAAAGTCCTACCAAATGGCTTTTCTAGGTGAAATCTTAGGGAGCACACCAGAGACGTGCCAGTTTGGGTTCCTGCAGATAAGAAAGGGATGCTTTACTGCCAACAACAGGAATTTGCAGAATTTGTCAGCTCAAACTAAGTGTGAATGAAGAATGGATCAGGTAATGATGTTTCCTCACCTGACTTGCCAGCAATGAGTGAGCTGCACCTGAACGGAATTCGCCTGGGAACAAACAGGGCTGCTCTGGAAAGTGAAGGATGGATTTCAGATTCCCATCAAAAGAAACGCCCGAGCAAAGGCAGACTCGAGGTCAGACCATGTGCCTCTTCCTCTAAGGCCTTGCCTACCCTGAGATCTTAGGAAACTTATGAACCTTACAGGCTCCCCGTGTAGTTGTCAGCTTCTCAGGATTGGGGAAGTGGGAAGGTCAGGGCCCAATTAATTTGTTTACCTTTGTCTAACTTCCTAACTTCCAAGGAGCTAATTTCTTTGGCCCTCTATTGCCCAAGGCGATATCAACACTTCACGTTATAACAAAAGCCACACCCTTTTTTCAAACGTCAGCTGCAGCTGCAGGCGCCCCCCGAGTTTCTCCTGTTGCCCACACTGCCTTACACCTTTCTGAAGCAACAGTTTTTTGCTACAGGTATGTTTACGAATGGAGCTTCCAGCCCCCAAGGAAGCTAGACTCTGGCTGTGTTCACAAAGCTCCAAGCCTTCAAGCACTGACCCGTCGCTGGAAGCAAGGAGATGGGAAGGGGCAGAGAAGGAGGGGGAGCTTCTTAACCAAGGTCTTCATTTGACCTCCTCGGCCTCAACTGCCCGCCTGCAGAGAAGGGGGCTCAGTGCCATCGCAGGCTTCCTTTCAGCATGGAAGATGCAGGGGTCATAAGGAGGGTCTGAATCACTGGTCCTCTCTCTGCTCATCAATTCTCAAAAGGCTCCAGGTCAGAAGCCGGAACTTCGTGGGGCACCGTGGCTGGAACTGACACGATGACCAGAAACAATGGGAACCAAGGTCCAGACACCCTGTCCCTGGTATTTTTTGTCTTCTGCCACCACCTGGGTCACCCTAACCCGGCCAATCCCCCCACAGAGAGAGGCACTGCCCTAGGGGGTCAGCCGTGCTCCCAGCTCCCTTAACCAGTGCCCAGCAGCTAGAGCTGGCGGGAAGACTAGCTGAAGGTGAGGGTTCGCATCTTTAACCAGGGAAAAGGAATCTATCCGTGTGAGACAACTAGTGCACGTGGGATCCGACCACATTCCGAGTTCTCGAGAGCCACCTTCTCCCTGGGGTTAACACAAGCCCCCAACGGCGACCGCTTTTTGCTGTAAGTGTGTTCCCAATATTTCATCAACGTACCTACTCTAAAGGTGTTATCAGCTGAATGTGAGATTCAAATATAAGCGGGCGTCGTGGATTTTACCCAGCAGCCCTAATTCTAGCCAACCTGGCATCTGACCAGCCATGTCCTCTGTGTTTCCCTCCCTGGTTACCTCGGGGGCTCTTGGGGTCCTGGAGGGCAAAGGGACTGGGACAAACACCTATGACCACTGCAGGCCGTGCGGCCAGCACTCGGAGTGGAGGTCACATCGCCAGGTCCCCTCTCTGTCCCTGCCGCTGGCCCTTCATTCAAACAGCGCCAGGAGCATCTCCACGCCCCGAATCTGTGCTGGTGCCGGTGAGGCTCACGGGCCCCCATTCCAGGGCCAGGCGGTGGGCCCAGTCTGCAGCAGCCTGGCCCCTGGTCCAAAGCTTGCATTTCTTCAGTAATTCTGTGTCCCTCCAACAGTTCGTGTTCCTCTCGATTCCGCTACAGGCGCGGATTTGAGGGGCTCCAGGGGCCTGCGGGGTGCTGGGCACACGGGCGGGCTTTCCCTCCACCTCTGTCCCAGCAGCTGTGCCCGCAAAGCAGAGTCTCCTGCCACCAAAATGCGAAGTCGCATCCACGTTCACACACTCACGACAAGACCAGCTGGACGGGCCCCTCCGTGCCTCTCCTTGTCTCCCACCCTCACTGGCCTGGATCTGGGGAGGAACAGGTGTCTCCACATGGCTGGGCGGGAGGCTGCTCCCCCCTCCACTTAGGTGCTCCCCTTGCAGGCAGGACCCGCGCCTGGGACAGTCGTGTGACACTCAGAGCTGGCGTGGCCCGTGTGCTCTGCAGAGACTGTGTGTGGCCATCACCCGTGGGCACGGACGTGGCCCCAGCGCTGCAGGCAGCCTGTGGACCCGGCCTCACTGTGCGCCTTCTGCTGCCACGTTTCCACACGTGTGGCACAGCCTCGGAAAGAAAGCCAGGTGCCCCTGGGTGCTTCTCGCCCCGACCCTCCCTCACCTTGCACCTTCTTTAGCACCCTGCTCTCTGGCCTCTTCAAGGGATGCGGTAACCTGTGTTACCTTCTCTTTTTTAAATGCTTATCCAGATTCTTAGGTTTTCAGTGAGTATCCACTATTTACGAATGTTTAACGTTCAACACACAGACCACTTGCCAACCTGACCTTGGCCGTCTCTCCCCAGAAGCCCCGTGGTAACTGACCAGCACAGGTGCCTCTGTCATGGACTCTCCCAGTCCTTCCATCTTTAGTCAGTCAGCCCCCGGCTCTCTCCACTCAGCAGATGCCCACTGGCTGCTCACCAGGTGTCCAGGCCACGGGGACACAGAGTGAGTGAGAGCATCGCTGCCCTCAGCTCGCCCAGCAGAGGAAGTTGGGCAGCAGGAGGCGCACCAGGTGGGGGGATGGGGTGAGCGCCGGGGCACCCAGGTGAGGTGCTGCGAGCCCAAGAGGACAGGAGCCCTTCTGTGTCCGGGGGCTATGGGCAGCTTCCCTGGAGGTGACATCTGATCCAGAAATGGACGAGACAATTGGATGAGCAGACGTGAGGAAAGAGGGCTCTGCTGGCAGAAGAAGCAAGTTGCCGGACAAGGTGGACAGGACGAGCGTCTGGGGACAACAGTCCAGCACGCGGCCGCGGCAAACACGCCTGGAAACGCGGGTGGGTGAGCGAGCTGAGAGCCCCGACGCCCGACGAAGCAGCGCAGACTTGACTCGTGCATTCAACCTGTATGTCCTGAGCACTGATTACACACCAGGCACTGCTCCCCTCCTGGGGACCCAGCACTGGCGAAGCCCCTTCCTCAGGAGCTCACATTCTAACAGGGTAAGACAGTGACGAAACTAGAGAAACAGATCAGACTCAGACCGGGATAAACGCTGTAGAAAAACAGATAGGAGGGGGGAGGCAAAAGGAATGCCAAGGAAGGGGAAACTCGTACTTTTCTAAAACAGAACTTTACTCGACATTAGTTTTAGATTTAGAGATAAGTTGCACAGCTAACACAGGGACCCTCTGCCCGGCTTCCTCTCCGTTAGCAGGGGGGCATCTGCCACAGCTAAGAATCCAGCGTTGCTCTCGCCAGTAGACTCCGGACTCTGGTTCAGGTGTCCTTGGTTTTCCCAGCAGTGTCCTCCTCTGTCCCAGGACCCCACACGGCACCCGCACTGCGCCCTCAGCGCGGCTCCTGGATCCTCGTGACCTCAGCGGGAGTTGTCTGATCTCACCCTTGTGGATCAGGCTGGGCTCATGCGTTTTGAGAAGACTGCCCCAGAGGTGATGTGCCCTTCCCATCACATCCTATCTGGGGACAGGACGCACACAGGTAACAGAGGGAAGAGAGCCAAGCGTGGGAAACGGCAGGTGCAAATGTCCTGTGCAGGAACGGGCTGGGCGTGATGGGAGCAGCAGAGGGTCCAGGGTGGCGGACACAGTGCCGTGTGCAAGAGGAAACTGGGTAAATGAGCTTAGACAGACAGAGGGCCAGATCGTGGAGAGTCTTGGAAGAAATGGGGACTTTTTTTGAAGTTTTTGCGCAAATGAATGCCATGATCAGAACAGTCTCAACGTGCATTAGAGACAGCCACTACTGCCTGCGCCCCCCTCCTGCATCTCTGGGAATCCCCTCCTAGTCTGGGGGGAGGGGCGGGAGGGCAACGGATCCCGGGACCCCATCCTCCCTGGCACAGCTACTGAAAGCATCACCTGGTGCAGACGCGCTTGCCAAACCAAGCCGAGCTGAGTCAGTCAGAGGATTTCTCAGAAATGTGAGCCAAGAGATAAAGAAGGAATCAGGCAGTGAGTGAAGGGCACTGGGAGAGCTTCCAGACTGGAGGTGGCTGGCCACACCTGACCCGTATTTAAGCCGGGGAAGCCAGTGCATGAAATGACAGGGATGCAACCAAGACGTGACAACAGCAGCAGTGGTTTAAGCCCTGATTACTTACTTGGTCTCCACTCCCAGCTGACCTGAGACCCCACTGTTCTTCATGTCCCATCTCTGGCTTCTCCAGTTCCTGAAAATAAACACCCTTCCCATTTTAACAAAAGCTAGCTTGAATGGGCTTCTGGTTTCTGTAGCTAAAAGAACACTGACTATAAAAAGAAGACTGAGCCGGCAAGTGTATCTGGGGCGAGTACAGGGAAGGGTCCCGGGACGCAGGTGGACCAGCTGTAAGACCTTGGCAGTTGCTCTGACAGACAGACGTCCTCCTGCATCTGCCCCTGTCCTCACCCCAGGGGGCAAAAAGGTGTGAAAGGAAAAAATCCCCGTTACAGTGCCAGGGGTGCAACTCGTCATCACTTCCAGGAAGGATTCAAGTTTTTAAAAACGAATCCTGAAAATATAACCCCTTAACCCTATGGAAGCAGCTCTTCAGGGTGGAATTCCAGGCACCAGAGCACAGAGGAGTGGAAGGTAACTTTGAGCAGGTGAGCCTTTCAAGTCCTCCCACCTGGTGACTGCGGCCACCTCCAGATAAGCTTGGCTGGGACCGAACCACAACAGTAGTATAATGCCCATCATTAGAGGCAGGAAGTGAGCCTAAGAAGGCGGCATCTTGAACACTGCCAAAAGGCTTCGCTTAAATCTCAAGCTTTGATCACAAATGTAACAAAAATATCTAAGGCTGAGGCAGCCTTTCCTTTGCACGTACATCAAAGAGGCTATTAGTACAAGAATCTAGAAGTATGTTCAAATAAATATTCCCAACCAGACCGCTAGAATCATTACTAAGTATGTACCCACACAGGTCTCTAGGTATTTCAAGTCTGGTCTCTTTGGGGCGATGAGGAAACCGCTGCGCTGAGATGAGAGTGACTGACCCAAGGTCACGTGGCTGGTGGCCACCTCCTTCACTGCCCACCGGCTCACAAACTCACCCACCTGCACGCAAGTGTGTGTGTCATCACCATCGACACCCTCGTAATAGTCCACTTTCCTACTGCTGTACCGTGCCATGCGGTTTCCTACCCCAGCTCAACAGGTCCAGTCGGGCCCATCACATTCTTCCTTGTCCACCGTCTACACGGCTACATCCAGAGACTTAGGAAAAGAAACTGATACCCAGTCTCCCTCCTCCTTTCAAGAGAAAAGTGAGCTTGGGACTTCCCTGGTGGTCCAGTGGTTAAGACTCCGCGCTTCCACTGCAGGGGGCTCGGGTTCGATCCCTGGTCAGGGAACTAAGCTCCCGCATACCACATGGTGCGGCCAGAAAAAAAAAAAACAAAAACTTAATCAAAAACATTAAAAAAAAAAACAACAGCTTTCACAGAGAGGGGAGCGCCAACGTGCTCATCCCTACACACTGCAGCGCGCCAGCTCCCTGCGCCAGGGCAGCAAGGTGTGAGCCCAGCAGCGCCTGGAGGAGCTCCTCTGTGGCCAGGATCCACCCAGAACAAAAGCTGCTGAGCCGCAGATGGAATAATATTCAGGAAACCCGAACATGACTCAGGACTGTCTTCCCATATGCAGGAACCCTCCGCAGGAACCCTCCTCTCTGCCTGCAACACTGCGCACACAGCTTGCCATCCTCAACAATACGCAAGCTGCCCCTCTGCCCCAACAGCTACTGTTATTGCTTTCCTGGAGCCACCTTTTTATTTTTATTTTTTATTAATTGATTGATTGATTGCCACGTTGGGTCTTCACTGCCGTGTGGGCTTTTCTCTAGTTGCGGCGAGCGGGGGCTACTCTTCATTGCCGTGCGCGGGCTTCTCATTGCGGTGGCTTCTCTTGTTGCAGAGCACGGGCTCTAGGTGCACGGACTTCAGCAGTTATGGCACATGGGCTCAGTAGTCGTGGCTCGCGGGCTCTACAGCACAGGCTCAGTAGTTGTGGTGCACAGGCTTAGTTGCTCCACGGCATGTGGGATCTTCCCGGACCAGGACTCTTACCCGTGTCACCTGCACTGGCAGGCAAATTCTTAACCACCGCGACACCAGGGAAGTCCCCCAGCGTCACCTTTTTAATTTGTAACAACTCAGTTGGGAGTTTCTGTGAGTCTCAGCTGTCCCGTGAGCTCAACTACCAACTACATCCCTCCCACCTGTTCTCTCCTGCTCTGAACTCTCTTCCAGATCCCACTGTCCCCTTCTAGCACCAGGACGCTGAAAACAACCCAGGGTGAGTGACTACCTGGGGGCTGTTTACTTGGAGAAACCTACCTGCAGCAGGTGAGGATGGTGAGTCTTCCTGCCCTGGGGCATTCCCACCCCTCCTCCTCCCCAGATCAGGTGGGGAAGACCTGCAGCTTCATGGTCAGAAGGGGTGGACTTGGTGCAGGTGTGTGGCAAAGCAGCTAGAAAAGCAAGGGGCAGGGCAGGGGTGGGGTACTGTGGAAGCAAACAAGCCAGGAGACAGTTGAGATACACTCACACAAGCCGACTGTTAAACTACAGACGCAGGGGGAGGCGGGGAGGGACGGCGTGGGAGGTTGGGGTCAGCAGATGTAAACTAGTACAAAGAGGATGGATAAACAACAAGGTCCTACTGTAGAGCACAGGGAGCTATATTCAACATCCTGTATCCTATATTCAGTATTCAATAACCATAACGACAAAGAATATGAAGAAGGATGTATATATATGTATAACTGAATCACTTTGCTGTACAGCAGAAATTAACACAACACTGTAAATCAACTATACTTCAATTAAAAAAATATATTGAAGAAAATAGAGTCTGTGCTCCTTCCACAGAGCCTGAGGAAAAAAACAAAAATAGCATAGAATAGAATTAAATTAAATTAAAATAAAATAAACGTGCAGGTGGGGGGGTCCCAGGGGCACCTGTAAAAATCACACACGTGGGACATTTGTGAGCTGCTGTGCCTTTGCATGCATTCTGCAATCCATATGCAGTCCAAGTGGCAGAGACAGGAATCCCCAGTGTCCTGAATGTCGGAGCACAACCTCCACTCAGATCGTCACTGATTGCTAAACTATGCAGGCACAGGGAGACCTCTAGGGAGCCAGGCCAGAAAAAACAAAACAAAACAAAACAAGACTTACCTGGTGGCACTGTGGTTAAGAATCCACCTGCCAATATGGGGGAGACAGGTTCAAGCCCTGGTCCAGGAAGATCCCACATGCCATGGAGCAACTAAGCCCATGCGCCACAACTACTGAGCCTGCACTCTAGAGCCTGCGAGCCACAACTACTGAGCCTGCGGGCTACAACTGCTGAAGCCCGCGTGCTACAACTACCGAAGCCCGCGTGCCTAGAGCCCGTGCTCTGCAACAAGAAAGGCCACCCCAATGAGAGGCCCGCACACCGCAACGAAGAGTGGCCCCTGCTTGCTGCAACTAGAGAAAGCCTGCGTGCAGCAACGAAGACCCAATGCACCCAAAAATAAATAAATAAAATAAATAATTTTTTTAAAAAAAGTATAAAAAACAAAACAAAACAAAAAGCTGACTAGAGATATTCGTGGCTATACATTGCAAGGGAGACATTTTGCAGTGTGAGCCCAGGCAGGTTACTTGCCTGCACCCTCAGAGGAACAAACCAGAATCACTGTCACGTCAAGATACTATCTAAAACTTCCAGTTTTCAAATACAAATTACAAGATATGCAAAAAATAAAAAAACATAACCCATACTCAAGGTAGAAAAAGAGCAATCAACAGAAAGTAGACTCCCAGTGGACCAGAAGTGTAATTTAACTAAGATCTTTTAAGAAGCTATAAATATGTTCAAAGAATCAAAGGAAAACAGGTTCAAAAAACTGAAGGAAAATGTGCTAAGCACGAGTGAATAGAGAAGGAATGGGAAAAAAAGTTGGAAACTATAAAATAGAGCCAAACAGAAATGCTTGAGCTGAAAATTACAATAACTAAAATTAAAGTTTCACCAGATAGACTCGATAGCAGATATGAGGTGGCAGAAGAAAATATTCAGTAAACTTGAAGACAGATCAGGAGAAATTATTCAATCCAAAGAACAGATAGAAAAAAGACTGAAGAAAAATGAATAACACCTCACAGCCTGTGGAACAATACTATGTGTACCAACAACATACATGCATTTGGAGTTCCAGAAGTAGAGAGAGAAAAGGAAGAAAATTTACTTAAAATATTGTCCAAAAACTTCCCAAATTTGGTGAAAACATTAACTTAGAGATCCAAGAAGTTCACCAAACCCAAGTGGAATAAGCAGCAAGAAAACCTAGACACACAATAGTCAAACTGCTGAAAGCCAAAGATAAAAGGAACATCTTGAGAGCAACAAGAGAAAAATGGTACACCACACACAGAAGAGTAAAGATACAATTTAAAGCCAATTTCTCATCACAAACGATGGAGGCCAGAAGATACTGGAATGATATTCAAAGTACAAATAGAATAAAACTCTCAACTGAGAGTTCTATACCCAGTTAAACTATCTTTCACAAATGGTAGTGAAATAAAGATATTTCCAGGTATACAAAACCAAAAGAATTTGTTGTTATCAAAACTGCACTACAGGGACTTCCCTGGTGGTCCAGTGGTTAAGATTCCATGCTCCCAATGTAGGGGGCGCAGGTTCGACCCCTGGATGGTTGGGGAACTAATGTCCTGCATGCCGCACAGCACGGCCAAAAAACAAAACAAAACAAAACAAACAAAAAGAAAGAAAACAGCACTACAAGCAGTGATAAAGGAAGTCCTCTGGGATGAAAGAAAATGACACCAGACGGTAACTCAGATCCACAGGAAAGAATGAAGCACATCAGAAATGGCAAATATGTGTATAAATATACAAAAACATTTTTTCTTTCATTTATTATTTTTTAAGAGTGTTTAAAGCAAAAATTATGATATGTGTTGATAGACTTCAACATATAGAATGTGTGGGTAGGTTTATATGTATGTGTATATGTGTGTATATATATATTTAATTCTATATGTTATACCAATGCAAAGTACCTATACTTTACCGGAAGAAAGTCGTTGTTAATTTGAAGTAGACTGTAATAAGTTTAAGATAACCATGTAACCCCTAGAGCAACCACAAAATAATAAAAGAGAAGGAAAAGCACACAAAGAAATATAGGTAAGAAATCAATAAGTATATTAAAGTGCTCTATTGAAATATTTAACACAAAAGAAGGGAGAACAGGAGAACAAAGTGGCGGACATGATCCAACCATATCAATAATTACATTAAATATAAATTTACTGATCACTCCAATAAAAAGGCAGCTATGCCCAGATTGGATTTAAAAGCAAAATCTAATGATACACTGTCTACATGAGACACACTTTAGATTCAGAGATACAAAGATGGTAAAAGTGAAAAAAATATGCAAACTTTACACATGAGAGAGCTGGAGTGACTGTGTTCATACCAAATAGTTTTAAAACTAAAGAACATTACTCAAGGGACTTCCCTTGTGGTCCAGTGGTAAAGAATCCGCCTTGTGATGCAGGGGACGAGGGTTCGATCCCTGACTGGGGAACTAAGATCCCACATGCCACAACAAAGACCCAAAGCAGACCAAAAAAAAAAAAAAAAATTTAAAAACTTTTTTTAAAAAAGAATATTACTCAAGACAAAGAAGCACATTTCGTAATGATGAGATGCTCAATACAAAAGAAATACATAATAATTTAGGTATATATGCACCTAGCAATAGAGCTCCAAAATACACGAAACAAAAACTAACAGGAATGAAAGAAGAGATAGGTCACAACTAAAGATTTTATTAGTTTTCTCTCTATAATTCATAGATCAAGTAGCAGAAAAACAGTAAGGATATAGAAGATTTAAACAACACTATCAAACAACTGACAACTATAAAACACTCACATCCAGCAACAGCAAAATACGCATTTGTTTCAAACACTCACAGAACATTCACCAGGACAGACCATATGCTGAGCCAAGCAGGTCTCAACAAATTTTAAAAGACCAAAATCATAAAGAATTTGTTCTCTGACCACAGTGGAATTATATCTTAAATTGATAATAGAAAAATATTCTGGTAAATCCCCAAACATGTAGAAAGTATACAAGATACTTATATATAACCAACAGGTCAAAGAAGAAATCATAAGGAAAAATGTAGCTTAAACAGAATAAAAATGAAAACACAACGTATCAAAATTTGTGAGATGTAGCTAATGTGGTGCTTACAGGGAAATTCATCACTAAAAGTTTATATTAGAAAAGAAGAAAGTCTGTAATAAAGTCTATAATTAGTGACATAAAATTCCACTTTAAGAAGCTAGAAAAATAAGAACAAATAAAACGCAAATTACTTTGGGTTTCTTACGAAAGAAAGAGATACTAAGATTGTGCAGAAATCAATGTAATGGAAAACAGTCAAGTGATGGATAAAAATCAATGAAACCAAGAAATGATTCTTTGAAAATATCAATAAAATTTATAAACCTTCAGCTAACATGGTAGCTGGTAAACAAATGTTCATTTTGTCATCTGCTTCCCCTCCTAAAGCTCCCATAAGCTGGTTATGATTGACCTCCTAGCTGTCAAAGTTCAAGGTCTTTTCTCAGCCCCCTTCCCCTTGACCAGCATGACCCTGATGGCCACGTTCATTCCTGAGACACCTCCAGCCTCTCCAAACTTCCTTCCCTCTGCTTCTGGCCCACTTTCTCCTCCAGCCCAGAGCTGGGACCTGCCCAATGTTCAGCCTTTCAGCTTGGCTTCCTATAAATTTTTGATCAAAGAACTGACCCACTCACAGTTTCACAACACCCACCCTTCAGCCTTACATCTCCACCCATTTCCTAGCCCTGATCACACGGAGCTTAAAACGACCAGCACTCGACACAGCGTCCTCCCTCCCAAGCCAGCTGCATCAACCGTCTTCGCCACCTCTACCAGCTGGTCACCCACAGTTGGAAACTCACACTTCCTGTGTATCTACCTTACCCCAAAGATGTGGCTGCAAAGACACATGAGGTCCATCTTACTCACTTTTTCACATCTCAGCATCACGAAGACAGTTCTATACACACCGAAAGCAAACCACCACCGTTTCTGAGTGAAAGTGCCTTACCTTCACCTCTGTGGCCGGTGACCCTGTGCTGTGTCTCTTCTGTTTGCTGCTTCCTCTCCTCCCATCCCTGCCACCGCCTCTCTAGTGTGTCTCATCTGTGAGTCACAGCGGCAGACTATCGTGCACATGCTGCTTCCCTTGTTTAGCAGCTGGCCTCCCATTCAACCCATTAACGCTAGAGTCATACGTCCTATCAATCTTCTGAGCCTGGAAAGCCCTTTTCCTATAAGGGAGGATGTGTCTCCACTTGGGGTTTTTCCAGGTATCCTCGGCACCCCTCCCCCGTGCGGCTCCTTTCCTGTGCTGTCCATCTGCCTGCTCGCTCACTCTCCAAACCGTTCCCATCCTGCCAGGGCCAGATCAATAACCTCCCTCCATTAGGGTGCTTTCCCGTCCCCTCAAAGTCCAGACATTTACTGTCTCTACTACTCTTCTCACACACGTGAATATCTCAGGCACGAGAATTTTCTACTTCTAAGAAGATTATAAAGTCCTTGAAGAGGAGGGCAGTGCTTAAATGTGTAGCCCTTACAGCTCCCAGCACAGTCTTCAAGACAAAATAGAGAGGACCTATTGCATCAAATTAAAAGATTGTTGTGGTCTCCAAAGACAAGGAGAACGTAGATGAACAGGGTTGAGAACACAGAAGTGTATGCCTCAGATCTCCCCACTCTGCCTCTTCCATGGAACTTTCATTAAGTTGGGACCTCAGACGTTTTCCCAGAATTAACAACAATTTTGTTTCCATCACATTTGTTTTCCCAAGGAATAGATGCCAGAGTATTATTTTTGCTTATGAAATAATTTAGAGGAAAACAGCCAGTGCAAATGCTTGGCACATCCGGCTTAGGAAACTAAAAAGTGAGCTCAAGTCTGCAGACACCTAAGTGCTCAAAGGAGCCTGACGATTATTAGAGCTCGTGCCTCACAAAAGCCACCATGAGCAATGGGAAGAACGGACATGAGTCCCCGAGGGAGAGCCCACCGGTAAAAACGCCGGCGGGGTCAGCAGCCACACCAGACAAGGAGAAACTCAGTAACGCAGAAAGAATCAGGCTCAACCCAAGAGCATCCTCCTACCCTGAGAGACGCTCCCGCCAGACCACACGTGTAGGAGGTTCCTTAGAACCCACAGTCGACGTGCTACATCTGTTGGAGGGGCAGGCTAGTGGCTCGGGTCACAAGCCCTGGGGGCCCACAAACCGCAGCTCTTACACCTCCTAGTTGTATAACCTCAGGAAGTTACTCGGTCCCTGCCTCAGTCTCCTTCTAAGAAATGGGGACAGTAATAGTACTTATACGTTATAATACACAGGAAAGGTTTAGAGCAGTGCCTGGCGCACAGCATGTGCTCAGTAAATGCCCTGCTAATAACGTGGTTATTATTATTTGTGCTTTTCCATTAGCACCTGCTGCTCTCCTTCCCCTGTGCAAGCTCCTTGTTCCCACCCAGCCCTTCGGCGCCTTCACCACGTTCCGTGTCATCACCCCCTGGCATTGTCACCACACCCTGGCACTGTCACAGGCAGCTGTCTGAACCAGATATGTCCTGAGGACTTTTTCTGTAAAGATTCTGGTGCCTGCACCAGGAACAGCTAGATAAGCAGAACCCCATAGAGAATGTCAACTTAACACGTCTTCTTTCTTAGCATCAATTTACTAGGCATAACATTAAGCCATTTAGGGTCTGAACAACCAAACTCTGAACCCTTATTTTTGTCCATCTGTTGTTCGTTCCATTTTTTTATCATCCACACATTTTGTTTATAATTCTATTCGACATTGCCTTAGGGTAGACTACCGGAACTGACACTGACATTACCAAGCAGTCTCAATTACAGGATCCTGTTTTTAAAAACCATCCCCACTTCCTAACTTGCTTTTTCCTACAAATCTATATCCACCGATAGAACTTTAAAACCAAGACCTGTAACTGTCCTCTCTATCCGACCAAAGTGTCAGTCTTCGTGAGAGGTCCTTGAAAGGGGAGTGACCTGTGCCCATTTCATAAATCAAGACTGTTACCTGTCGCAAAGGGGAGCCGCCAGACGCTCGGGTGGACTAATCTCCGAAGTGCAGCACGTTGCACGGAAATCGTAAATCTCACACAGTGGGCAGTCGTCATGTTTCCCTGTCTAGCTTCCTGCCCTGCTCTATGCACCCTACCTCCTCTGGCACCTGGAGGACCACGTACACAGGAGGGCTAGACGCCCCCTTCCCACTCCAGTCCAGGCAGAGGCTGGGTGTGTGACCACCCCTGCTGGCCGGCCAGCTGAGCGCTCTTTCTGGGAGTTCTGCGTGTGGGTAAGACAGGGGCCGCGTCCCAGCCCAGCCAGCCCTGCACGTTACCACTGAGGTGGGCCCTGCCTGGGGCTGCTCAGACCCTTGGGCCCCTGGGCCTCTGTCCCTTCCAAGTCTGCTTCTCAACCTTCAGTCAAACTTGGGAACCTCCATATCCTTCCAATAAATCCTCCTTTTTTAAAAATCTTAAATAGTCATAGTTTCGTTGTCAACTAAGAACCTTGGCTAATACAATGGTTTGAGGCTGAGTGCCCGTTACCACGAATGATCCAACGTTTGCTCGCTCACCGGGCCACGCTGTCCCTCCCCATGAGGGCGTTGTGATATGTAGGATGCATGGCGTGTGTGTTACCAAACTCTACCCCTTAGTTGGCCATCTCCACTGGGGGGGGTAAGCACTGTCTCCGAGACTGTGACAAGATGGGCCAGGATGACCCCACACAGCTGTGGCTATCACCCCAGGATTATGTCCATTTTGTGCCCTAGAGATAAAGACAAACTAAAACAGACATTTTCTGTGGATCTCCATACCCCCGAACCCCTCTTCCCCTCCACTGCCACCACTGCCTTAGTCAACACACACATACCTCTTGTTTTTTGGACCCAGGCTGAGTCCACTACAGTCCATCCCCAACAGTTACTGCCCTTGAGAGCAGAGCATACGCAGAGGAGAACCCAGAGTCGGGACAACAGGTCAGTGGCCACTGAGTTATCGACCACCAGGAGCCCCAGGGTGGAGAGGCAGAAATGCAAACAAACTCCTGAGGATCCACGAGGACAGAGCACAGGAAGGTGGCCGCTGGCGAGCTCGCTGCAGCAGCCAGACAGAAAACGAGCGGAGGTGAATCCTCAGAAGAGACGGGCTGGGGAGCGACAGTCAGGACAACGGCCTGAGGGAAGGACACTCACCCTTGCTCAGTAGGAGGTAATTTAGTTAAAATTAACCATCTTCCCGGGCAATTCTTTTCTTCTTGTTCCACAGACATGGGTGGGAGCCTTTAAAAGGAACTAACCCCAAGCAGAAGCACCCCAGCTAGTAGATCACCTTCAAATTCCCTCTCTCCAGCCTTTTTTCCTCTGAATCTGTCCCCAAAACAGATGTAATTATCTCAAACTTCCATTCAAAAATCTTTGAAAGCACCCTCACACATTGCTGGAGAAAATGTAAAATGGTTCAGCTGCTGTAGAAAGTAAGTTAGCAATTTCCCAAAGCTAAATATAGAATTACCATGTGACTCAGCAATTCTCTTCCTAGGTATGTACCCCAAAGAACTGAAAACAGGGACTCAGATAAAATCCTTGTACACCAATGTTCACAGCCACACCATTCACAACAGCCAAAAGGTGGAAATGACCCAAATGTCCACCAACTGATGAAGGCACAGACGAAATGTGGTACATCCATACGATGGAATATTACCCGGCCACAGAAAAGAATGAAGTACTGACGTGTTACAACATGGATGAAAACATTATGCTAACTGAAAGAAGCCAGGCACAAAAGGTCACATATTGTATGATTCCATTTATGTGAAATGTCCAGAAGAGGAAAACCCACAGAGACAGAAAGCAGAAATGGTGGTGGTTGCCAGGGTCTGAGGGTTGCGGGAACAGGGAGTGACTCCTTAGTGGATACAGAGTTTTCTCTCGCAGTGATGAAAATATCCTGGAACTAGATAGAGGTGATGGTTGTACAACCACATGAATATAGTAAATGTCATTGAATTGTGCACTTTAAAATGGGCACTTTTGTGTCACGTGAATTTCACCTCAATAAAGAAAATACATGTTCGTCAAGAGACAACAAAGATGTGATACACACATGCACGCAAGCACAGTGGAATACTACTCAGCCATAAAAAAAGAAGATTCTGCCATTTGCAACAACATGGATGGACTTGAAGGGTATTATGCTAAGTGAAGTAAGTCAGACAGAGAAAGACAAACACTGTATGTTATCACTTGTATGTGGAATTTTAAAAATAAAACAAATGAATGAGTATAACAAAACAGAAACACATTCACAGATATAGAGAACAAACTAGTGGTTACCAGATGGGAGAGGGAAGCGGGGAAGGACACGAGAGGGGTAAGGGATTAAGGAGTACAAACTACTATGTACAGAAGAAATAAGCTACAAGGATCTATTGTATAGCACAAGGATATCTAGCCAATATTTTATAATAACTTTAAATGGAATATAATCTATAAAAATTTTGAATCACCATGTTGTATACCTGAAACTAAAATAATATTGTAAATCAACTATATCTCAATTAATTAATCAATTAATTTAATTAAATAAAGGCCTAGAGCAGAAGCAAGGAAGGAGGGAAGGGAGGGAGGAAGGGAGAGAGAAAAAATGAAAGGAAAGAAAACACAACCTGGGGAAGTAATATTCCCATTTTACAGATGAGGAAAGGAAGACTAAGAGCTGGGCTACACTCACATCTAGACCCAGAGGCCCCTCCTAAACATTCACTACAGGCTCTCAAGCCCTCGGCCCGAAGAGGCTAGGGTGAGAGAAGGGAGGGGCTGACTTTCCCACGACAAAATGTGTGTGTGTGGTGGGGGGGTGTGTGGGTGTGAGAGAGAGAGAGAATTCCATCTGGATCTAGAAAGCATTATGGGTCAGACAATAGCTGACCTCTACAGAGGAGCTCTGATGGAAATCACACTCAATTTGGGGAATGAGGTTGCTAAGTTACCTACTATTAACGATACAGAAAAAAGTTTCGGTGTTCGCTACTTACACTGATAACTTCCGCTGATACATGTCCCAGCCTTGTCACAAAGAAAAGTTAGGGTGTGCCGACACATTGCCCTTATTTAGCTTCTATCTTAAATGCAAGGTTTGCCTCCTCTTCGCTCCTTCCCCTTCTATCTGTGCCTTGAATCACTTGAAATTTATTCCATTATGTTACCTTTTTTTAATCTTATGCCTTCACAGGCCTATTAGTTTTCCAGTATTGAGTACAAGTATTTTTAGCCTCCTAATGCTATTGATTTAGTTACTTTTAATTTGATGATCTGTACTTGACATTTTTTGACCTTATATTCAAAATCAAAGTCCTCATTACATTCACCTTTAAAAAGAAAATCATAGCAGAGTTTTCTTTGATAACTGGCCAAATGGTGTCACTAAAGAAAAGCCAGAAGTCAGACACAAAGCTACAAGTACCAAATAGTTTATACTGGAGGAAAACGCAAGGATATGACCGCTAATACTATACAATCCTATCTTTAGACAAACTCATTCTTCTCCATCCTAGTCAAAAATAAAAATGTCAATCTAAGAGCAGAAATATAACAGCAGTGTTTATTATCTGCCAAGTGATAGGGTTATAAATAAAAGTAATTCTGTGCCCTCGTAAAGTATCTTGACACCAGTAAATCATTCTGTTGGGAAGTAGAATTTCATTCCCTGTGCTAGTAATTGTCCCATCCCTTCAAGACAGCTTGTCGGGGAACAGGGACGGAGACTATTCGAATAAAGCCTGTTGGATCCTCGCAGGAGTATCTCTTTACCTTGCACCTATTGTTCAACTTGTGCTTCCCCCGCCCAATATCCAACAATATGCCTTAACCTTTTGACAGCACTGACTTTCCAAGAAATCAACAACCATGAAGGTTCTTTAAGCATTTTTTTTTAATCTCAAGAAATAAAGATGGAAAGAAGTCCACTAACAAATCCATTACTTTAGCAAAGACTGTCAAATAAAAATTATTTCCAGGAGGAATAGATACTGCAAAGGGCAAGAAACTATAAATTGAGAAAAGTTAACAAATATGCAAAATATGTATTATAATAAAGAAAGCTGCACCAAATCTCTCAAGACTTCATTAAACCCTGACAGGGTTTAAGTAAGTATGATTACTTATTACAATCGTATTTGTAGAAAGTTAGAATTTCCAAGAAAAAAATTACTCCTTGCGTTTTTGCTATTTCTTTTCAAAGTGAAATAGGTGGTCACTGTATTAATAAATCTTAGTGAATGAATAATGTACAGTGTTTGGAACAGGATGTGGCACACAGTAAGTGCTCAATAAGCACCAGTGAGTCGTAAACGTCTTTAAAATTTCAAATGCCTTCAAACACATTATCTCGTTTGACCTTCAGATGACACTTTGCGGTTGGTCAAATGCCTCAATGCATCCTTTTAAGGAACGTTTCTCAGCATCTCTTCCGTGCAAGGTGCTGTGCCAGGCACACGCACTATGCCTTCAAGGCGCTCACACCCCAGTGGAAAAGATGGGCGCGTAAAAAAAATATTACAAAATAACACGGAAAATGCAAAGAAGGGCTTTTCCCAGGTGAGGAAAAGAGGCCCCGAGAGACAGGGTGATTTGTGAGGGCTCTTCCAAGGACAAGGCCATCTCTACACACACAGCCAAGGCGGGCTGTGAACGCATGAAGTAAAATCGCGCAAATCCAGCTTAAATCCTGCTCGGCATTTACACCTGTGCCTGAGCCCCGCCTGGGCAAGTGCCTGATGGCCGAGGAGACCATCACCATGAGGCAGAGGCTGAGAGCACCAGGCGCAGCCCGTGGACTGCTAGCACCTCCTGTCAACGTGGCTCCAGCAGAGGCAGGTCCACGTGGAGCCTTGGAAGCCACGCCCCCTCCGTGGTACAGAGCAAACAGCCTCACGAGACCTGGACGAACCCCGCCTGGATTTGTCTTCTCCCCACCAGGATGGGGGAATGTAAATTACAACTATAACAATCTTCTCCCCACATCCAAACTCCAGGGCCAAAATGAGAGAAGCTGAATTTAAGCATTCTTGTTTATTTCTTCTATTACCAGAAAGTTCTCACCACTTTCTACCTTCCTGGTTTCAGTGGAGGTGATACTGTGCAGTTTTAGGACTGGATTATATCATTTCACGCACTTTTCATTAATTAGTTCATTTATATTTGTCTGGCTCAGCTTAATCATAAATAGTCATAAGAATCTTATAAAAGCCTCAGAGAGCGCCTGGCTCACACCCAGCAACTACTCAGGACTTCCTCAACTTGAGTAAATTAGAAGGAAGAGCAGAGAAAATGAAAAAGATGCAAATATGGTGGAAGAAAAGACAGGAGACATGCACTTCCTCCTCAAAAATGGAGAAGCAAAGGCCCCCAAAGAAAACACATCTGCTAAGGACACACAGAGAAGCACAACATCAGACACTGTGAGGCGTCACTGTCATTGTGAGACGGCCACAAACACATCAACTGTGTGATCCTACTGCCCATCTCCTAGCAGTATTAGTAGCAAATTCCCTATAAGTAGAAAGAGCCAGTGACCTATTTTCTGTAATAAAAACGTCAGAGGTGGGGGAGATGTGGTCACAGCAGTGCCACAGAAAAGGGAAGAGACCAGACCCAGTTACGGTGACGTCAACAATGATCACAACAGTTTATGTCGCACCTTAGAAAGATAAAGCCGGGGCCCCTCACTGCTGACTCACTACACTTCACCTCTCCAGGTAAACCTGCATGGAAATGATGGAGACACCATCCCACCACCTGCAGGTACAGAATCAGAAGTTAGGAACACACAGTCAGTAGCCTGCCTTTTCTAGGCACTGTGCCTAAAGAGCTTGCTTTAAGGTAAACCCGACACGTGAAGCAGAAAGCACGTAACCCAACAACACGTAAATTAGGCAGTATGTATTTTCTTCTAAAATAATGCCCCTCATTTCTTGTCATTAGCGAACTCCTCTATTCCATTCGAGCCATTTGTTATGGGTTTCACTGACTATACGTCGGGTCGGGGGGCAACCAGTGAACACAAGGAGTGGGGCTCCCTGCACCACACAGGGCAGACCCCCAACAAAAAGAGGTAAGGAAGGGCTGAGCCCGAACTCTGCAGGGCTGCGGCCGGGTGGCAACCAAGGGAACCACTGGATGGATGGATGGATGGATGGATGGATGGATGGATGGATGGATGG
>NW_021703776.1:103314215-103514793 GCF_005190385.1 Monodon monoceros
TGGATGGATGGATGGATGGATGGATGGATGGATGGATGGATGGATGGATGGATGAGGTAGCAGTGTGAAGAGCAGCTGCACAGAGAAAGTGGCTCTTGCACTGAGACCCAGGTTGAACAGCACCTGGATTGGTGAAGAAGCAAAGGGAGGGCAACCCTGCAGCAGAAACACCAAAGACAAAACCACAGGGGGATGAAGAGGACTCGGCAAGCGCCCGGGAAAGCAAGGAAAGCAAGTCACATCAGGAGCCACGGAAACCAAAACTCCACGTAGAAATGCAGAGGATTTTAGGTGACTGTAAGGCCGCCATCACAAAATGCCATGAACTTCGTAGCTCAAACAACAGAAACCGATTGTCTCCTGGTCCTGGAGGCCAGGTGCCAGGGGCTTGGTCCCCTGACACCAAGGGGACCATCTGCTCCCAGCTCTCTCCCTGGCTTGTAGGGGAACATCCTCATCATCATGTGGTGTCCTCTCTGCAGGGCTGCCTCTGTGTCCTTTTTATAAGGACAACAGTCATGTTGGATCAGGGTCGCCCTAATGACACCAATGTCAAGGAGTTTACCACCTATGCTTTCTTCTAAGAGTTTTAAACAGTTTCAGGTCTTACATTCAAGTCTTTAACCCATTTTGAGTTAATTTTTATGTATGGTGTAAGACAGTGGTCCAGTTTCATTCTTCTACATGTGGCTTCAAGTTTTCCCAATACTATTTATTGAAGAGACCATCTTTACCCCCATTGTATGTTATTGACTCCTTCGTCATAAGTTAATTGACCGTATACGCATGGGTTCGTTTCTGGGCTCTGTTCTGTTCCATTGAGCTACATGTCTGTCTTTATGCCAATACCATACTGTTTTAATTACTGTGGCTTTGTAATATTGTCTGAAATCAGGGAATGTGATGCCTCCAGCTTTGTTTTTCTTTCTCAAGATTGCTTTGGCTATTCAGAATCCTTTGTGGTTTCATACGAAGTTTAGGGTTCTCTGTTCTATTTCTGTGAAGAATGCCACTGGAATTTTGATAGAGACTGCATTGAATCTGTCAAGTGCTTTGGAATGTACAGACATCATAATATCTGAGTTCATAATAAGAAGTAGAACTAACCTTTCCCAAGTACCATGTGCTAAACATTGAGGTGAGAGCTTTACCTGCCTGCCCCATGGAGACTCTCAGCGACACTATTAAATGGGCCCTTTTATGCTCTCCATCTTCCATTCAGGCAAATGGAGCTTTGGGTCACTCACCCACTTAGTGGCCGAATGAGGACTCTGTCCCCATGGCCCGACTGTCCAGCCTCTATGGCAACCTCACGCACAAAACGAAATCTGCTTTCAGAATCATGACCCGGACAAACTGCAAGATTCTTAGTCACACAAGAAAGATTGAATCTCCCCCACCAGTTATTGATTCCTTTAACAAAAATAACAGCAGAGTTCATATGTCTGACAAGGACTTTCAAAACTAAGGAAGAAAAAGAATACAGGGCCTGGTCAGCGCTTGCGCTACCAGCAGGTGGGGAGGGGCACACCCCCAAGTTCTGGATAAACAAGGTTTTATGGCAACACTGGACTCCATGGTTAAGCTTCCTTACGTCAGCTCCCCTCTCTTTACACTTTGTAAAAATTTGAATAATTTTGATCCCAAATAGGCTCTGGTGGCCCATGAATCTCTCAAGATGATTAAATAAGGTTACCAGTTAAATCTTAACATTAAAAACTGCGTCTCCAACTAAAGGAAGTTATTAATAACTAGATTTGTTGCCTTTTTCCCCCTTGAAATTCTGACTCTTAAAAACAAAGTAAGTATTACTGTCATCACCACCCGTTGTTGCTCTAAATGGCCACGTGCCAGGCTTTACAAGTGGGTTTTCAATTTACAGGCTTGGTTGACTGGTGCTAGTTTTGTGTCCCAATTTCACCTCCTTCATGGAATATTAATAAGTCCATGTATTTATCATAATAGCTTCAAAATTCTACTTTATTATACACAGTTTGACTTAGAGGGCCTGACAGTACAATACTTTTGCAAAATCTGAACGGTAGATTGAAGGATGGTACAACTCCATGTTTCTAGAAACAGCTTAGTCTGAGGTTACAGAGGAGGAGTAGCAGTGAGAAGGGTATTCAAGCATGAGAAAGTCAGAAAAGGAACTATTACAGAGATGAAGGGTAAATGTCAACCTTGTATTACACCTAAAAATAGACTTTTCAAAGGCACCTGGAGGATCATCTAATACAACATTTTCTAAGCATTTTTCTGAAACATTAGGTTCACAGAATGTTAAAGGACATCATAAAAACTAAAAAGGTGGGGGGGGGGGATCAATAGACAAATCATTACAGGAAATTCTGAGTTTAACCAGATTAACGGTAATTCAGAGCATTAAAGACACTGTGCTTCTCCAAGTGGGAGATAAAATGTTCACTGTTTCCCAAATTTATTTGAGATTCCTTTTCCGTGGAGCATCTTAAAGGCTTGATGCTTTAAAGGAGACAGTTGGGAACCCCTCATCAAGTGGAATCTGTCTCCACTGAGATGGAGCAAGGAACGGGGTATCTGTGGCAGTCCCAGGGCTGGAGGGCAGGTCTCCTGCTTCCCCATCTGGTCCTCCTTAAACAGTGTGCCTTGCAGCCTCCACTGAGCCACGTGTATTTTATCATTATTTCGTACACAGAATTAACCGTGTATAAGCAGTCTCCGTACATAGCCTCTTTACTGCCACACTTACTGAAATCCTGGAGGCACCGTATCAATCACACATCTATTCACATCAAAAACTGCTATGGCTTATTGAGCACTTACTACGTGGCAGGCACCACACTAAACGTTTCTACAACAGAAGGACTACTATCATCCCCATTTTCCAAGCTAGGAAAGTGAGCCTTAAGACTGCCCAAGGTCAGTAAGAAAGCAGCAGACAGAGATTCAAGCTCAACCCATGCCCTTAATCACCACACACACACACACACACACACACACACACACACACACACACGAGAGACTGCCTCTCGGGTTTAGCACTCAATAAACGTTAATGATAGCGGGTGATGAGTGACACAAGATTAAAGCACCAGGAAAGGGTGTTAGAAACAAGGAAAAGGTGTTACCAAGGTGTGGAGGTGTGTTCATTTTGTCTTAAGTGCACTGCAAGGCTGAGCTGATCATTAAAAGACCTTGGTTTTGTCCTGAATATTGCCTTTCTACCCGGCTGGGCTCCTCTTCCTCTGAAATTATGCCAGTGGGAGGTGTTCCCCGAAGACTGCTGTCCCCTGGCCTTAATGTCTCTGATTTTTGATCTAACGTCAAATTCTTCAAGGAAGTAAAGGATGCAAGATATTTCCCAGAAAAACAGCAGCAAGAGAAGCCAGGTGCCTTATGCCATAAATTTTACCTTGAAAAAGCCCCAGACTTCCTTTTAAGCAGTAAATTAATCAAAATTATAAACTGGCATTCCTCCTGATGCTTTACTTACTATTCAAAAGGGAAGAAGAAGGTTTTCTCAGTTATTGAGCAACAATTATGATCTGCGACTACCAGATATTCCAAGCATTACGTCAGCTTTCTGTGCCATAAAAAGGGCGTATGACACTACCTCTCGCCTTTGGGGGCTAAAATTTAGTTGCAGAGATCAGAAACCCAGAACATGTCAAAATACAGAATTCAAGGTGTGCCAGATTTCACAAGAAAAATTGTTCCAGCAAATGTCGCATTTCTGAGTTAAGCCACAGAAACTGGAGCTAAGCTGAAGGGGTCACTGTGGGCTCGAGAAGTGATGGAGGCAAAACTGGGGGGACTGGGAGGGCCATGGGGGGCTCTGACGCCCCCAGAACCAGGGGCTCATTGAGGGTAATGGTTACCAGACCACACCTCCAGCCAGGATCCATAAGGTGTGACTTTTCTCCCCGGCTTCCATTTTTATGCCCTTCCTACACTGGGGACCGCTTTCTGTGAGATCACGGGGGTGCCTGTTCGACCCCCAAACACAAAGGCTTCTCTCAAATTATATGAAGTCTGATGGAGTGAGGATCAATGTGGACAGTCCTACCTTCTTTACCTCTGAGAAACCCCATTTCCACATAAAAATAACGCCTGAAGTTAGTAAAGTGCATTCAGTTTTCAAGGGGACTCATGACTGTTTTCTCATATTCTCACAATGTTCCCATTAAGATAGGAAATACGGGTATCATTATAATTATTTAGCAAGTAAAAGGGAAAAAATGAGGCCCAGACTGCTAGAGACAGAGCGAAAGTGATCCATCAAATTGAGGGGGCAGTTGGCAAATGCGAACACGTCCTGAATATTTGATGGTGATGGTTAATCTTGTTTGGCGTGATAATGGCGTTGTGTTTACACAGGAAAATAGCCTTGTTTTGGAAGGATATACGCTGAAGCTCTGGAGGATTAAGTGCCCTGATGTCCAGAGCACCTGTAATTTACCTTACGATGCTTCAGTAAAAATGTTACGTCAACAGGTTAACAACTGCTGAAAGTAGGCGGTGGCCGTCCAGGCATTTCCATTACCCTATTATTCTTTTTTATACTTGGAATCTTTTATGATAAATATAACAAAAAATAAAGTAAGCCATTCATAATGTTTAATTCGCACACATCCTCCAGGTATCATTACATATAAACCATGGAAGTGGATCCCAAGACCTAGTGAACTTCATAGTGTTTGCCGGGTGGCAGGAAGGAAAACGCACGCGTCTAAGTTCCCTACGTTATCAGTACTCAATGCGTTGCAGGAGAAACGAAGAACAATGCCGCTGGGGTCCAGATAGAACAGCGTCTCCGCTGGCCACCCCTGCCTTGAGGAAGCAGCCCGTCCAACCAGACAAAGGCCTGCCCTTGAGACTGACATGCCAGCAGCTCTCAGAAGGGCTGCCAAGGCAAACAGGGCCAGCCTTGCCCTCCGGTCACAGCCTCTGCCTTCCCTGCTTGTTCAATACTTTTACTCCTAACCTCAGACTCGCCACGGCCTCCCCGCTCCGCTCTGGGCCCCCGGCTGCACAAGCTCATCCGCAGACGCTGCCTGACCAAGCCGCTGAAAACCAGGGTTCGCATCGTCTCGGCCTCGCTGCCTGCTCCATCAAAGGGACTAACCAGAAAACTCCACGCAACACGGGCGGCGGCAGCCACATCTGCTCCGGGAGACCAGTGTCCTGCCCGCTTAGCAGTTCACGATCCCAAGGACACACTCAGAGCTCCCTGCCGCTGGTTTCAGACGCACTCCCCAGGTCTATCTCCGCCTGAAGTTACTGCCTAATCGGAACCAAAGGCCATGGTGCACATGCGTACGAGTGTGTTTACAAAGGGTGTGGCTGTGTGCGCGTGTGCTCTGCGACGGGTGTTGTGTGATGTGTGTGCCCAGGTTATGCGTGAGCAAGTGTGCGTGAAGGCTCACGTTGCTCTGGCACAAGAAGCAGGCTTGTCACCTCTCCCCGCCTGGACCAGATTGATGTGTCCGGGAAAATAACCGGAAGCGCTGATAGCGTTAGAAGTGTTATGCTGCCTTCTTACACCTGCTTGTTGCTATTTACGCTTTACTAACGGTGACCAAAAAACAGAGACCCATTACCTTCGTCTTTACTGGTTGAAAGTGAAGAATATATGTATACAGCTGTATACCATTTTATTTTTTAAATAGTAATTTTATTTTACTGTTTTTCCCTGTGCTATACAGTAGGTCCCCGGTGGTTACCCATTTTAAATGTAGCAGTGAGTACATGACAACCCCAGACTCCCTAACTATCCCTCCTCCCACCCTTCCCCCTTGGTAACCGTAAGTTCGTTCTCTAAGTCTGTGAGTCTGTTTCTGTTTTGTAAATAAGTTCATTTGTATCTTTTTTTTTAGAGTCCACATATGTTATTTGTCTTTCTCTGTCTGACTTACTTCACTTAGTATGATAATCTCTAGGTCCATCCATGTTGCTGAAAATGGCATTATTTCATTCCTTTTTATGGCTGAGTGATATTCCACTGTACATGTGCACTACATCTCCTTGATCCATTCACCTGTCGATGGACATTTAGGTTGCTTCCATGTCCTGGCTATTGTAAATAGTGCTGCTATGAACACGGGGGTGCACGTATCCTTTCAAACCATGTTTTTCTCTGGATTTATGCCCAGGAGTGGGATTGCTGGATCATATGATAGCTCCATTTTTAGTTTCTTAAGGAACCTCCATATAAAATAGTAATTTTAAACAGTAATAATGGATGACTTAAGATCAATTTCTTTTTCATGAAATATGGTTAATTACGAGTCCATATTATATGCTACCTGAGGTGACTGAGTCACTAAAAATACTGAGTTTAAAAATGTGTTTCCTTTGTTTCAGTCCCAGGAAGGTCTACATGCTGTAATGGTCACTGCGTGTACCCTGTGCTGGGTACAGCAGACATTTGTGGAAAGAATGAGTAAATGAATGGGCTTGGGCCACCCTCCCTCCCAAATCACCACAGACTGGGCTGGGCCGTGTATGTACCTGAACCTCGTTTCTCACCGTTCTAGAGGCCAGGGCAGGTGAGGGGTCCTCAGAGGCCTCTCTCTGTGGCTTGCAGATGGCTACCTTCCTGCTGCCTCTCCACACGGCTGCCTCTTCGCATGTCCAGCCCAGCTGTCATGTCCTCTTCTTCGAGGACACCAGTCACAGGGGATTCGCCTCATGGAACTTAAGCATCTCTGTGAAGGCCTGACTCCAAGTAGAGTCACATCATGAAGTACTGGGGCCAGGACCCAACGTATGGATCTGGGGGCACAGTTCAGCCATAACAGGCTGATGTGGGCCAGCTGAACTTCTCTTCCCTAGAGGTAAACTGGGACACAGAAAGCTCTGGATTCTTGAGAGTAGGGTTTGAACCACAGGTCCATGAATCATTCACAGCTCACCGGGTTAGTGATAAAAGTGGAAAAGCAGAAAAAATTGTCAGTAAACACTGCACTATAGTGGGTGGATTGGGATGTGTGCCCAAGTGCTAGATAGGACAGGACTTCACGGTGAGACTCGGAAGCTGGGCTTCTGCTCCTGGGATTCTGGAACAGGAGCTGATGAGGGAAAAGGCGTGGTCGAGGAAGACCCTGCTGTTTAGAAAGGAGGCCGCGCTGAGAAAATGAGTGTTTCTACATAAAGCTTTAGTCAGGAACGTGTGGGTGGGCATCTCCACTAAGTCCTTAGCACACTCCCCGCCACCCCCAAGGGGCAGAAATCTCTGTCTGCTCTCCTCCAAAATGTGCCGGAAAACGAGTTCTCCTATCCTGACCAAATGACCAAATGACACTGTCCATGTTTGAAAGCAAACAGCCAAAGCCCAAGTCAGCGAATAGCGTGGGGCCTCAGACACTGGAGACGGAAGGAGGGGACTGGGAAGAGGGGGCCATCCCGCACCACGTGCTGCACTGGACAAACTTCCCCAAAACGGACCCTGTGAGCCAGGGCCTGGGCTTTGCTGACCGAGGGTCCCCATTCCCACCTTCACCAATGAGGCTCTCTCCAAGGACTTTCTAGATTTTTTAATTATCAGGTTGAATTCACTCTCTCCTCTCCTTGGAAGTACTTGTAAGAGATTCACTTCTGATTAATACTCGTAAGTTCATGAGAGAACAAAAAATTTTTCAATACTTCCAAAATAAACTATAATTTTAATTTTCATGTCTCAATAATTCAGCCCTTAAGAAAAAAAAATCCTGACAGTTTTCTAGATGGGAATAATTTCCTCTTTAATGATCTTTGCTGCCATCTTGGTTTCAGAAGGCAGTGTTGAGAGTGGCCACAAGCCACATGAATACTCTATGCATCTGAGTGCCATGCAGAGAGTCAACACTGAGCGTGGGTGCCTTTCAGACCAATGACATGATAGACCTTATTTTTTTATTATGTAAGTTACAGGTGTACAGTATAGTGAGTGATTCATAATTTTTAAGGGCTTCCATTCCTATACACTAACAACGAAAGATCAGAAAGAAATTAAGGAAACAATCCCATTTACCACTGCAGCAAAAAGAATAAAATACCTAGGAATAAACCTACCTAAGGAGGCAAAAAGAGCTGAACTCAGAAAACTATAAAACACTGATGAAAGAAATCAAAGATAACATAAACAGATGGAGAGATATACCATGCTCCTGGATTGGAAGAATCAATATTGTGAAAATGACTCTACTACCCAAAGCAATCTACAGCTTCAATGCAATCCCTATCAAATTACCAATGGCATTTTTCACAGAACTAGAACAAGAAATTTTGCAATTTGTATGGAAACACAAAAGACCCCGGATAGCCAAAGTAATCTTGAGAAAGAAAAACAGAGCTGGAGGAATCAGGTTCCCTGACTTCAGATTATACTACAAAGTTACAGTAATCAAGACAGTATGGTGCTGGCACAGAAACAGAAATATAGATCAATGGAACAGGATAGAAAGCCCAGAGATAAACCCAGTCACATATGGTCACCTTATCTTTGACAAAGGAGGCAAGAATATACAATGGAGAAAAGACAGGCTCTTCAATAAGTGGTGCTGGGAAAAATGGACAGCAACATGTAAAAGAATGAAATTAGAACACACCCTAACACGATACATAAAAAATAAACTCAAAATGGATTAAAGACCTAAATGTAAGGCCAGACACTATCAAACTCTTAGAGGAAAACATAGGCAGAACACTCTATGACATAAATCACAGCAAGATCCTTTTTGACCCACCTCCTAGAGAAATGGAAATAAAACCAAAAATAAACAAATGGGACCTGATGAAACTTAAAAGCTTTTGCACAGCAAAGGAAACCATAAACAAGATGAAAAGACAACCCTCAGAATGGGAGAAAATATTTGCAAATGAAGCAACTGACAAAGGATTAATCTCCAAAATATACAAGCAGCTCATGCAGCTCAATATCAAAAAAACAAACAACCCAATCCAAAAATCGGCAGAAGACCTAAATAGACATTTCTCCAAAGAAGATATACAGACTGCCAACAAACACATGAAAGAATGCTCAACATCTCTAATCATTAGAGAAATGCAAATCAAAACAATAATGAGGTATCACCTCACACCAGTCAGAATGGCCACCATCAAAAAATCTACAAAGAATAAATGTTGGATAGGGTGTGAAGAAAAGGGAACCCTCTTGCAGTGTTGGTGGGAATGTAAATTGGTACAGCCACTATGGAGAACAGTATGGAGTTTCCTTAAAAAACTAAAAATAGAACTACCATATGTCCCAGCAATCCCACTACTGGGCACATACCCTGAGAAAAGCATAACTCAAAAAGGGTCATGTACCACAATGTTCATTGCAGCTCTGTTTACAATAGCCAGGACCTGGAAGCAACCTAAGTGTCCCTCGACAGGTGAATGGATAAAGAAGATGTGGCACATATATACAATGGAATATTACTCAGCCATAAAAAGAAACAAAACTGAGTTATTTGTAGTGAGGTGGATGGACCTAGAATCTGTCATACAGAGTGAAGTCAGTCAGAAAGAGAAAAACAAATACCGTGTGCTAACACATATATATGGAATCTAAAAAAAAAAAATGGTTCTGAAGAACCTAGGGGCAGGGCAGGAACAAAGACGCAGACATAGAGAATGGACTTGAGGGCGCAGTGGGAGAAGGGGAAGCTGGAATGAATTGAGAGAGTGGCATGGACATATATACACTACCAAGTGTAAAATAGATGGCTAGTGGGAAGCAGCCGCATAGCACAAGGAGATCAGCTCGGTGCTTTGTGACCACCTGGAGGGGTGGGATAGGGAGGGTTGGAGGGAGACCCAAGAGGGAGGAGATATGGGGATCTATGTATACATATAGCTGATTCACTTCGTTGTACAGTAGAAACTAACATAACATTGTAAAAGCATGTCTACTCCAATAAAGATGTGAAAGAAAATAAAAAAAGAAAAGAAAAAAATTTTTGAAGGGCTCCATTTATAGTTATTAGACAATATTAGCTATCTCCCTCACGTTCCACAATGTATCCTTGTAGCTTATTTTATACCTAATAGTTTGTACCTCTTAATCCCCTAGAGAGGCCTTATTTTTAAGTGCTTTGGGACTGGAGTTTCAGAATGTCATAGATTTCAGAGCAGGAAGAGGTCTCAAAGCTCAGGTAAAGTCTTTTGAAGTTGAGAACTGCTTCTGCAGGCAGAACGGAAGTGGTTAGATGGTGGAGGGAAATATACAAAGGATGCGACCACACAGGGTCCCAGACAGCCGTCCACACTGGGCAGCATGCCATCCGTGACACTGTCGGCACCCATCGGCTCCGTAACCTTGGCCACTCTCTCCCACACTGCCCAGCAGCCCTCCACCCTCCTCTGGTCCGCTCTGTGCCGTCCACGACATCACAGAAATGCATCCCCCGCCCCCGTGGCTTCTGGCTTCTGGCTGAGTCCTGGGAGACTCGGGAGACAGATGCCTATGTAGCCGCGGGAAGGCGCCTCCCCCAGACAGCCAGCGCCCCTCCTGGCCCTGGCTACCGGCTCCCTGCTGGGACAGGTAGGTCTCTGGGTGCTGCAACGTCCCGGGTTTGTCCCCCGAACTCAGCCCCACTTTATTAACCCATTCACTGACGTCTCTGCATTTGCATCCTGCTTCTGCCAGGACCCCAGCCCGCAAGAGGCTGATGAGGGAAATAAGGAAGAGGTTTCATCAAACAATCGACCGTGTTCTCATCACTTCACTGCAGATAAGACGGTTTCAATATTTAAAGATGTAGCACCATAGGCCTTACTAACCTGAACCCAAGAAAATGAAGCCGTCACTGCCACAGTCTAACGTCTTCCGATGGCTCATCTCAGGCACCCAGGGTCCCCAGCACGGTCACCCCTTCCATCATGATGTCCTCAGCATGGCGACGCGTCTGTCACACGGGACTCAGAGACACGCCGGCCCTGCAGCCACACCCTGGGAAAGGGGGTCAGCAAGGGCAAACAGCCCCTGGGAGCCTGCTTCCTCCGCTGCCACATCACCACGTGGTTTGCATTACGTGGAACGACACCACATCCTCTTAGGAAGAGCAGCTAAAAATAACGGCAGCCCGGCCTCCAACTGGACCTCCCTGCCTTCAACTCAATTTAAGGAGCTCCTAATAGCCCAGCATTCACAAAACCAGGGCCACCCGAACAGCCTTTTCTACATAAGGCTAGAGACAGTAAGAAGTCAGTTGTGATTTGATTTTAAAAAACTGGAAAATGCATTTTTTTTTAAATCAAACAACCTAATAACAGGGTGAAATAAAGAATTCACTACTTCTAGGAGCTAAAAATAGCCTCCTAGAGAAAAAACTCTCCAGCAGTTTAGTAGGAAAAGAGATTTTCATTTAAAGCAATGAGTCTCAAATTTCTGATTTTCCTATGAACTCTTTATGAATCATTTAAGACCTACCAAGGTACTTCTGCTCCAAATCCTCTTGAGCCATTTAGGGAATGATATGCCATTGACCTTCATCATGTGTGCTGACGATTTTCTGAATTTCTTTTTCTTTGTCTTCCCATCAGAAAGACTCATCCACCATCAAAGTTTGCAGATCACGAGCTAACCTCGTTACAGTTGGCAATGGCATTATAACACGCTCTGACAACAAAAACAAAACTTCATCTGAGACCAAACATAAACGTAGGTTGTGAAAGATGTTTCCTGGGCAGGACTGGAATTTCCCTCATTAGCAGGTAATTCTCCTAATCTGCCCAAAATGCATTACGCTGTATTCCAAAACACCTTAGTATTTCTCCTTTCCCTGGGTGCTTTATTCTTTTTTCTACTGTTGTTTTCTTTTGAGGCACTAGATTTTGAACATGTGACGAGACAGCGTCACCTAGTGGAGAGAATGTCGGAGAAGTCAAGATACGTCAGGGTCATTTCATTTTTTTATGTCTTGATTTTCTCAACTATAGAATGGGGTGAACACACCATGACAGTCTACTTCCTACATACATTACAGAGGCAACTGAAATTAACCTAGGAAGGACTTCTAACTTCTCCAAAAAAAGACAGAGCTAGCCAAGTCTCTGATTTTACAGCTCCCATGCGTGATATTCTCAGTTTAGAAGTGGCTTAAGACTCTCTCTGCCCTTCAGATGGAGAGGGAGGGTGTAAAGTAGGTCTATGTGGGCTCTCTGTCCTTCCCCTCCAGTAGCTGATATCCCCACCCCTCTGTCCGCTCTAGTCCCTCTGGAGGTCTTAGCAGATGTCAGTGCTATTTCTCTGAGGTTTTTCTTTCTTTTTTTTTCTTTTTACATTTCAATAGCAAATTATGGAAAACTTCCAATGTATCTAATGCTGGGATTTCAAAGTCTCTCACAGGAAGTTCGGCAGGTCTTTGGGAGTCTTCCAAGACATACTTCGGTCTACCTCCAGTGCAGACACCTCTGTCCTGCCTCCCTGGAGTCAAGCCCTTTCTGAAGAGAATGTTCTGGCCCTACCCACAAAATTAAAACTTGAACATTAGACAAAGTCTAATACAGCAGGTTGCTGCAATAAAACACCACAGATTGGGCAGCTTATAAAGAACAGAAATTTATTGCTCGTGGTTTTTAGAGGCTGGGAATCTAACACCAAGGTGTCAGCACACTCAGTGTCTGGTGAGGACCCGCTTCCTGGTTCATAGCTGGTGCCTTTTCCCTGTGTGTTCACATGGAAGAAGGAGGAAGTGAGCTCTGTGGGGCTTTTTTTATAGGGGTGCTAATCCCATTCATGAAGCTCCACTCTCATGTCCTAATTGCCTCCCAAAGGCTCCACCTCCAAATACCAACACCTTGGGGGTTAGGATTCAACATGTAAATCTGTGGGGAACACAAACATTCAGATCATAGCAAGAGGCAACATTTTGATGGAAATATTTTCCACAGGACGATGCCCAGAGTTCTGCCTGGCTATAAATTCACTTCGGTCTGGAGAAGATTTATGGCCATGCTTCATGACTTAAACCAGCCCCCATCAGTGCACTTCCAGTCAACTCAGCATGGAGTCTATGTCTGCACCACTTCTATCTCTTTAGGACACTCATCTGCACAGGAACGTCCTCCAGGATAGATCACATGCTAGGCCACAAAACAAGCCTCAATAAACTTAAGAAAACTGAAATCTTATCAAGCATCTTTTCCAACCACAATGCTATGAGACTAGAAACCAACTAAAAGAAAAACACTGCAAAAACCACAAACACATGGAGACTAAACAAAATGTCTCTAAACAACAAATAAGGCACTGAAGAAATCAAAGAAGAAATTTTTTTAAATACCTGGAGACAAATGAAAACCCAACAATCCAAAATCTATGGGATGCAGCAAAAGCAGTTCTAAGAGGGAAGTTTATAGCGATACAAGCCCACGTCAGGAGATAAGAAATATCTCAAGCTAACCTTACACCTAAAGGAACTAGAAAAAGATAAACAGACAAAACCCAAAGAAATCATAAAGATCAGAGCAGAAATAAAAACTAAAAAAAAAAAAAAAAAAGAAAGAAAAGAGCAATGAAACTAAGAGCTGGTTCTTTGAAAAGATGAACAAAACTGATAAACCTTTAGCCAGACTTATCAAGAAAAAAAGACAGAGGGTCCAAATCGATAAAATCAGAAATGAAAGAGAAGTCACAACCATCACTTCAGAAATACAAATGATCATAAGAGATTATTACAAACAATATATACCAATAAAATGAACAATCAGAAGAAATTAATAATATTTCTAGAAATATACAATCCCCTAAGGCTGAATAAGGAAAAAACAGAAAATATGAACAGACCAATTACCAGAAATGAAATGGAATCAGTAATTTTTAAAACTCCCAACAAACAAAAGGTCAGGAACAGAGAGCTTCACAGGTAAATTCTACCAAGCATTTAAGGAAGAGTTAACACCTATCCTTCTCAAACTATTCCAAAAAATTGAAGAGGAACAAATGCTTCCAAACTCATTCTACAAGGCCAGCATCACTCTGATACCAAAACCAGACAAAGACACCACAAAAAAAGAAAATCAAAGGCCAATATGACTGATGAACATAGACACAAAAATTCTTGACAAAATATTAGCGAACTGAATTCAACAATACATTAAAAAGATCATACACCATATGGTAAAGCAAGATTTATCGCAGGGGTGCAAGGATGGTTCAGTATCTGCAAATCAGTCAATGTGATGCACAACATAAACAAACTGAAGAAGAAAAACCATATGACCATCCAGATGCAGAAACACCTTTTGGCAAAATTCAACATCCATTTATGATAAAAACTCTCAGTGAAAGTGGGTATAGAGGGAACATACCTCAACATAATAAAGGCCATATATGACAAACCTACAGCCAACATCATACTCAACGGTGAAAAGCTGAAAGCATGTCCTCTAAGATCAAGAACAAGATAAGGATGCCCACTCTTGCCACTTTTACTCAACATGGTTTTAGAAGTCCTTGCCACAGCAATGAGACAAGAAAAATAAATAAAGGAAATCCAAATTGAAAAGGAAGAAGTAAAACTGTCACTGTTTATGGATGACATGATACTCTATATAAAAAATCCTAAAGATGCCACCAAAAAACAAAAACTATTAGAACTGATAAATGAATTCAGTGAAGTTGCAGGATACAAAATTAACATACAGAAATCTGTTGTGTTCCTATACACTAACAACAAACTATCAGAAAGAGAAATTAAGAAAACAATCCCATTTACAATTGTATCAAAAAGAATAAAATACCTAGGAATAAATCTAACCAAAGAGGTAAAAAACTATTAAGTGTCTCTGTAAGACACTGATGGGAGAAACTGAAGACAACACAAACAGATAGAAATAAATACTGTGTTCGTGGACTGGAAGAATTAATATTATTACCATGACCATATTCCCCAAGGCAATTTACAGATTCAATGCAGTCCCTATCAAAATGCCAATTACATTTTTCATAGAACTAGAACAAATAACTCTATAATTTACATGGAAACACAAAAGGCCCTGAATAGCCAAAACAATATTCAGAAACAGCAAAGCTGAAGGTATCACATGCCCTGATTTCAAACTATACTACTAAGCTACAGTAATCAAAACAGTATGGGCTTCCCTGGTGGCACAATGGTTGAGAGTCCGCCTGCCGATGCAGGGGACACGGGTTCATGCCCTGGTCCGGGAAGATCCCACATGCCGCAGAGCGGCTGGGCCCATGAGCCATGGCCGCTAAGACTGCACGTCCAGAGCCTGTGCTCCGCAACGGGAGAGGCCACAACAGTGAGAGGCCCGCGTACCGCAAAAAAAAAAAAGAAAGAAAAGCAGTATGGTACTGGCACAAAAACAAACACACAGACCAATGGAACAAAACAGAGAGCCCTGAAACAAACCCAAACTTATATGGTCAATTAATCTATGACAAAGGAGGCAAGAATATACAATGGGTAAACGACAGTCTCTTCAATAAATGGTGTTGGGAAAACTGGACAGCTACGTGCAAAAGAATCAAACTGGACTACTTTTTCTCACCATATTTAAAAATAAACTCAAAATGGATTAAAGACTTAAATGTAAGACCTGAATCCATAAAACTCCTACAAAAAAACATAGGCAGTATGCTCTCTGACATCTGTCTTAGCAATATTTTTTTGGATATGTCTCCTCAGGCAAGGGATACAAAAGCAAAAATAAACAAATGGGACTACATCAAACTAAAAAGCTTTGTACGGCAAATGAAACTGTCAACAAAATGAAAAGGCAGTCTACTGAATGGGAGAAGATATTTGCAAATGATGTATTCGATAAGGGGTTAATACCCAAAATACAAAAAGAATTCATACATTGGGGCTTCCCTGGTGGCGCAGTGGTTGAGAGTCCGCCTGCCGATGCAGGGGACACATGTTCATGCCCCAGTCCAGGAAGATCCCACATGGCGCGGAGCGGCTGGGCCCGTGAGCCATGGCCGCTGAGCCTGCGCGTCCGGAGCCTGTGCTCCGCAATGGGAGAGGCCACAACGGTGAGAGGCCCGCGTACCGCAAAAAAAAAAAAGAATTCATACAACTCAACATCAAACAAAATAAACAACTCAATTAAAAACTGAGCAAAGAAGAGCTTCCTCACGGCTCCTCTCCTGGTGGGCCTGGCTTCCTGAGACAAAGACTCAGGGAACAGTCACATCCCCGTAGCCGCTTTGGCCCCAGGACGTGACCAGAAGGCATCCCGTGCCTCCTCCCATGTCCATTCTAAATTCCCACCCTCACCCATCACTTCAGCAGGTCTTGGGAGCTTATTGGTGGTAGAACCCAAACCCCTGTCCCTTCTCAGGTCACAGTTAGGCGAGGACGTCCAAGACGGTCCCAAGCGAACCACCTGACGGGCAAACACACACACACCCCTCCCCTTTGTGTACCAAGAGTCCTGCCCCCTCGCGGGTCATGGTCAACTGCAGCTGCCAGCACCACGACTGTCATCTGCCATCCCTGGACACTAGGAGTTCAGAACACCTGGCAGCAGCTGGGCCTATTATCCTCACTCTTGGGGGCCTAGGACCCCCCAGGCCTGCAGAGCCCAGAGTGGTGAAGGATAAGAAGCACCACTCTCCCAGGGCCACTGGGACCAAATGTGGAGCTACTCTCCCCCTGGCTCCTAGGCCCACATGGGCACCGAGAGCCCCAGAGATCTCTGATTCAGCACACAGATAGCATCTTTGCAGGGTACTGCCTCCCAGCTGGGGCGCTGGACGCACTCCCGCCGACCACTCCAGTGCTCCTTCAGCCCTGAAGCATATAGACCGTGAGGTGTATAATGTGTCCAACGATGGCCATGGCCTGGCCCACCCCTGCCCCTCCTTCACTGCGATTCTCTGAGATGATGTGAGGTTCCCTGCCTGCAGCCCCAGCACTCAGATAGCGGCGTTGGCCGAAGCTGTACAGCAAGGAGAGCAACACCACCCAGAATTGGTCATTATTACCAAGAGGACAAACTGTCGTCCCTTCTGAGCAGAAGGGCCCAGTGGAGTCAACTCGCCCAAGTGGCCAGTTGGTCTCCTTAAGGACTCGCGCCACATCAGGGCCTCGGCAAGGACTTTAGTCACAGGCTGGTTGAACATTCAGATCAGCCTTGGTAAACGGGAGCCTCTGCTGTTGGGACATAAGTCCCTCCATCTCTGCCCCCCATGAGAGTTCTGACCTCCCAAGGCTAAGGACCCAACTGCAGGGGGATCCAAATCCATGGGTTCATCTTCTGTTCAAATCAATCACGGCCACTCAGCCTCCCAAGCTTCTGTCACTATCTATGTACCAGTAACTGTGAAATCTGTATTTCCATTCAGGACTGGCCTCCTGAGACTCGGACACACACGTCTGCATGTCTACCACCCGTCTGCACTTCCACGTACCACCGCTCTTCAAACTCAGCCTAAGAAGGAGCTCGCGGATTCCTCCACGCGGCCTGCCTTTCCACCTTAGTCCCCAGGCATCCGACTCCTCCCGCTTCCAGACCCCGTGTCCTGTCCATCGCAAGTGCTCAAATGCATGTCTCCACCTTAACCTGTGCCATCGTCGTCTTCCTTGGACACGACAGCCTCCTGGCTGGCCTTTCTGCCTTCAGCACCATCCACCTCTACAACGTTTTCCATTCTGCAAATAGGGCGGTCATTCAAAACACACTCGTCCATTTACAACAGTTCAAGAGATAATGTCTAAAATCATTAACACAGGTGAAAAGGCCCGTTTACATGATCAGACTTGTGAAGAGTCCAAAAATCAAAACTAGTGAAAAATAGATGAAGGAACTGAAATGTAGTGTGTGGCTCAGAGGAAACTTGGGAGGAGGCTTGATGCTCACCATCAGTTTTCTGCAGCTCTGATTCTTTTTCTGTGCCTATTTACTTCATCCAAATGTAATTTATTTGGGGGTATAAAGTGAGCGTCTAAGTTGACTTTTTTATTTATAACAATATTAAAATTAGTAGCCAACTGTCACACAGAGAATATATGGCATACTTATGTATATACAATATGCAAATACAAATAAATTCAAAATGAATACATTGGAAGCTCTTTGGTTTTCAACTTATTTTCTCGAACAACTATCACAACTGATTAAGTACCTTTAGAGCATGTTTCAACAATTCTGTAGCACTTCACCACTCTTTCTAAAACTTTCATAATTATTCATAGTTATTATCTTCTGAATCCATGGAGAGTAGTTAAAAAGAATCTGGCGAATAGTAATCACTAAATAAATGTTAGTTGTTTTTATCAGCATTATTGCTTATTAGGTTTATTTTGTCAGGTGAACTTTAAAATAATTTTGTCAACTTAAAAAATAAAGAAGAGGGATTGCAATCCAATTTTTATTGACTAACAAATAGTTTTGGAAAAACTGATATCTCCATAGTATTCAGTCTCCCTATGCATCAATATGGAATGTTTCTTTATTTTTTTTCTCTCTCTCAATAAAATAAATGATAATTTCCCTCTAATAGGTTCTACACTTTCCGTCTTAGTATCATTACTTGGGGCAGGAATCATTGGCTTCAATAAAAAGAATTACCACTGAAACTAACAAGAAAAAAAAGAGAGATTTTACTGTTAGACTACATCTCATAGAATTCAAAGACAGGAAACAACACAGACACACATGATGGGGACTAAAACAGGACAGCCAGGAGCCAAGGCTCTTCTTTCCACCCCCATCTCTGGAGCCAGTGGCTTCTCCTCTCTGCTGTTCTCTGTCAATCAGCTTCATTCATGTGCTTCTCTCTTCAGACCAACTTCTCTGCTTATTCACAGTTTCTCCATAATTTTAGTTGGCACACTGGGTTTTTCAGGGCCCACTTCCACCCCTAGCTCTTCTTGAATTTTCACGTCTGCTTACCTCCACCAATGAGGTAAATGGTCTCTTTGTCTCTTAGTTCAAGTTCATAAGAGAGAAAATCTGCTATGTTGTTGGCTAGCCAGTGTCTGGTTCGGGTTAGCAATTTCACGCCTGGACCAATCAGTCACGTCTGGGGTCCAAGGGTGGTGCAGTAAGCACGGCAAGCGACATGCAGGATGGCTGCACGCACAACGGGGACAAGGCAGGTAGGATCTCCAGAAGTGCTGCAGTAGATCAGGAAATGACAGACCTGTCCAGTAGGACTGCTATACGTCATCCATAAAGTTGTTATCGTAAGCAGGATTTGCTTTTCATTATATGATCCACAAACTATCCCTATACATAGAAATAATGACATTTGTGTGTTTATTATGTCTCCAGCAACTTGACATATCAAATCCAGGTGTTTTTAACTTGTCCCTTTTAGAGTTTTCGGTTCTAACGTTTAAAATAATGATTGAGTTTTGTACTCTAGTTTTAAATTTTCTTATTATCGAGTCATTTTTGCGAGTTCTAGGATTTTCAGAATAGCATTAAATAATAATGAAATTATCAAGCATTCACGGTTTTTCTTATTTTTAACAGATTTCCTCTAATGTTTCACTATTAAGTAATATGTAAGGAATTAGGAAACGGTATCACAAATGTTTCAGAAATGTAGATGAGTAACGCTAATGTAGCACAGATGTGACAACACAAGACACTGAGGACCAGTTTGCAACTCCCGGACCTGAGAAAAATCCTGAGAAGTGAGATGAGGAAAAGAGGTGGGAGCAGATCATGAGACTAACTTGGAAACACCCCTGTTCACTGAGTGTGTGAGAGTGGCCATCCTGCCACTGCCGGATTCACACAGTAGCCGTGAGGTGGTAGTGGCCAAATGAGAAGGGTGTGGGGCAGAGCCCTACTCTCCCCCTGGCAGTGAAGGCAGGCCAGAGAGACGGATGCAGAAACCAGCCCCTAGGATGACAGTCATCTTAGATAAATTGGGGGGCGGGGGGCACAGGTGAAGGAGAGTTTGGAAAGGATAAAAATGATATGTTGTGAAAATAATTACCCTGCCCCAGAAATCCTCAGATTATATACTATTTTGAAATGGAGTTGTTTAAAAAATTACGACATACTCTTAGCCAAAATCCTTTCCTTTTTATAGTCGTTAATTTACTGTGGTCAAATACTTTTATTTTGTACATGGGGTTAATTTAGTTTGGTTGATTATACCACGATTTGATTCGCATTATACTTCTCTATTGCCTTTCCGAATAGATTAAAATCTTAGACCAGTAGCCAAGGCTTACGCTTCTTTTACATCCAACACAACAGCTATCATTTTGCTGCAACTATGATAGGTATTCAATAAATACTGAATATACAGAAAGCTATTAATAGCCAGGGTCCCGTTTCTAAGCTGGCCATTATCTCATCAATACCTGCTATCGGTGTTAAGTTCAGCTGAGTGCAAAAGAGTGTGAACAGACTGGTACAAACCGATTATCCATCCCAACGTGAAAACCATCACCCTGTAACACAGCTGAGGACCGGAGAACATGGTCGGGGTGTGTGTGTGCGCGCTCATGCACACAAGTACAGGTAAATGTTGATTCTGTTTCATAGGTTTTTTTGTTTGGAAGAGAAATGGGGAAAGGATAACCCCCTACAAGGCCAAAAGCATAAAGTTTGTAAGATAACTCTTCGGGCTTTCACTCAAAGTAAACTCATTTCTTACTTGACATATAATTTTAATAGTCTTAGCGGCTGTCAAGTTTTTACACTGAATATTTTACGTAATATATAAAAGTGTCATTTTTTTAATAAAATCCAAAAACATCTGTCATCTCTTGCAAGAACTGGAATGTGTTTGGGGGCAGAGGTGGAATACAAACATTATTTTCTTGGGTTAAATCAGAAAAGCATGTTTTATCTTTTAGAAAAGTAGAAACCAAATGGGTGAATGGGCATCAGTCACACAGATACAAAAATCGGGAAAACCAAATTTGGAGGGAAGGGAGAGAGGTGCATTTGCTGGCAGCCCGCACCCAGAAAAGCAGAGCAGGAGAAGCCCCCTTACACTCGTGACCAGCGTTGGGTCCAGCAACAGCATCTTCCTACACGTGGGGCCCGGACCATTCAGACGTGCTGACCGCCACATTAACTCTCCCAGTGCACAGACTCGTGGGCCTGCTCCTAGATTTATGACATCTCTTATTGAGGTGTAGATCAACCTAGATATTACATGTCAGTGTAAACACCTTTTCACACTCTTCACCATATAACTTGTCATTTTTAATCTCCTACACTGATGTTAAACATCTCCTTACCATCAAACTGTAAATACAGCATGGACCGTATTTTCTATGTGACTAAAAAGAATGATTGAAGAGCTGATTGAAAAAAAAAATTCCGTGATTTATTTCCCCTGAGGTTCCCCAGGAGTATGCTATGATTTACGTCCCAGCGCAGGCTGTCTGATTACTTCACTCTGGGCTAGAACGGCAGACCATTAAAGGCATTAAAATTTCAACAAGAATGTGATCTGCGCCGTAAGCACAATAGTGACATCTTGTGCCTACGAGCGCGTGAGTTACCAGCAGCCCTGCCATTTCTCAGTGAAAACCTGGGCCTGATGAATCAGCACAGAGCCCATTTCATACAATTTAAGTCCCGAAACTGTTTTAAAGTCCTGCGAGTGCCTTGGTCTGCGAATCACCTGCAGCAGGGGAGGGCGTTTCTAACTTTTCACTTAGCATATGCGGCGAACAAATGAGGCCTCTTACAGCTTTTTTCATTATCTAAGAATGTCCGGATGCAAAAGAAAAAGCATTGGACCAAAAGCCGAGAGGCCAAGGCTCCTGCCCCAGCTCTGGCTGTTACCAACTCATCGTGCTATTTCCTGGTCTGTGAAATAAAGGCCTTAAGTCTGAAGTCAACCATAGGAACAGTTTCATACTCACGGTTCTTGGATTATTTTTATTACAAACACTGTCAAAAGGAAACAGAAAGCATACATTGTTGTGAAATACAACACTGTGTATCTCACTGAGTTCAGACAGAGACTCAAGCCTTCCTTGACCACTGACGACTGTAACGGTTACCTACAGGCACCATGACACTGCATAACGAATAACCACAAACTTCAGAAGCACAAAACAAGCGTGTACTTGTCTCTTATGTCTGAAGGTCAGCGAGGGGTTAGCTGACACAGGTTGCGTCCAGCTGAGCAGCTCAGCTCTTCCTGGGAGCGGCGGGCATCCTGGGCAAGTTCCCAGGCAAGGATGCCGCGGGGGACGGGCTGAGACACACGGGCCTCCAAGTGCAGGCTGGAACCTGAAACACCACGCCTGCCACACATCTGAACCCTGAGTCGAGGGGTGAGGAGACACGGCATCCTTCCAGTGGAGGGGGGAGGAGTCTGCAGAGCCACACGACAAGCCACGTGCTGGAGAAGGGGGTGAAGACGAGGGCAGGACCACTACCGCGACGCCAACACACACAAGGAAACATGAATCAAAGGGAGCGACTTCAGTCCACGTTTCCATTCTTCCTTTCAAAGGCAACGCTCTGACCCAGCTACTGGAACCCACTTACTTGATTTAATTTAATAAGTATTTGCTGTGGCTACCTCCGAACAAGACTAGGTGTGGGGTCAGAATCACGGATCTGGTTCAACAGCCTCCCAGCACCATGACCTCAGGTCCACGTACACTCACTGCCCAGGTGATGCACGCACATATGTGGTGAGCAGATGCCACCTCTCACGACACAGAATCCTGGAAAAGACACACGGTAGGAATGCGAGTTTCATGCAACTATGCTTCTAAAACACATACTCAAAATGAAAATGAACAGTAAAGCAGATTTGTAATCTGCATCAAAAGATTAAGAATTTCCTTTTTTTTAAAGAACTTTAGGATAAGAACCTAAATGTGAGAAATTTGGAAATACCTTAGTCCATAATCTGAATGTATTAAGATTATTTTTAATTTGTTGGGACTAAAGTAATCTTCTCTTTCCCAGCACTATGGCATTTTATCCATGCATGTTTTTGTGAATTATAGGCACAGTTATTCTGTATCCAACACATTTCACAAGTGGACTTGAAGGGTCTACTAATGTCAGAGTATGGGCCTGAGAAAATACATTATTAAAGGATTATAACAATTTAAAATGTCTACGTGTTAGCTGAAGAGGAACAAAGAAAACACACACTGTCCCGGGGGAAGGGAGCTGAGAGATGCAACGCTGATGTGTTGTTAACCAAACGGAGGGTGGCAGGAGCCATGGGAGTGTTGGCTCCACTGTAATCCTGGGAAGGTGCCCTTTCTATAACTGTCATCCTGTGGGCAGGCAGAGAGCGGGCATACGTGGTCACGACAAGCGGCGGGCGGGGGAAACTGCAGAGCAGTATCTGTTATCCATCAAAGTTGGTTTACTTCAAAGCTCTAAAGACCCTCTTGGAGATACACACTGAAGTACTGAGGAGTGAAGTGACAGAAAGCCCGACATTTACATTCAAACGTCTCAAGACGGTATCTGAGTGTCCCTTGTATCAGTCTTTAAACCTCCCTCTGGGAATCCAGAAAAATGGTACAGATGAACTTATTTGCAAAGCAGAAATAGAGACACAGATACAGAGAACAAATGTATGGATACCAGGGGGAAGGGGGGGTGGGATGGATTGGGAGGTTGGGAATGACATATATGCACTATTGATACTAGGTATAAAATAGATAACTAATGAGAACCTGCTGTATAGCACAGGGAACTCTACTCAGTGCTCTGCGGTGACCTAAACGGGAAGGAAATCCAAAGAAGAGGGGATGTATGTGTACATATAGCTGATTCACTTTGCTGTACAGCAGAAACTGACACAACATTGTAAAGCAACTGTACTCCAATAGAAATTAATAAACAAAAAATCCCCTCCCTCTGTGTTTCAAATGCTTCCAAATAAAAAGTTGAAAACAATAAGTATCCTCTGGAGGCTTCTGGTCAAGGCATCAGAATACAGTCAGTTTTCGAGGAGCCCTCTCGGCCCCAGCGCTAACAACCACAAATATAACCTATCAAGCCAAAAAAAAAAGACATGCTCCAGCTCAAAACTGGCTACACGGCTCCATGAACCGACAGCGACACACAAATGCAGAGCTGAGAAGAGCACTGAAACCACAGGCTCCCTGGGAGTCGGGTTTGGGAACGGCCCTGCCAGCACTGAGTCAGCATCTGTGAGGCAACAGAGCAGAAAGGGCTCCCACGGGGAAGGATCGGGCAGAGCATCTGCTTCATGCAACACGGCCCACAGAACATTAATAATGAAGCCAAGACCGGCATACCCCATTCCTTCTTTTGATCATAATCGCAAAAATTCCAAATAAAATATTAGCAAATCAGCAGTGTATAAAGATAAGTTATCATGGGAGAGTAGGAGTTAGCTTAAGAATGTAAAGTGGTTCAGCATCAGAATATCTAATCAGGTAATCTACCAATCAACCTAACAGATTAAAGAAGAAAAGCCATGGAGTCAGCTCAGTGGATTCAGAAAAATCATTCTACGAAGTTAACAATCATTCATGTGCTTAAACAGTATAGAAAACAGAAAGGAGCTTCCTTAACTTGACGCCCTCCTCCCCCCAAAAAGACAGAAACCTACAGCAGGCTTCCCTCCCAGCTATGATGAAGGAGCTTGTGGCAAACCAATATTTCCACCAAGAATAAACAGAAAATCTGGGGAAAATACCCCCCAAAAGTTCAGTTTGAAAGCACTGGAGAGCCACTGAGGCAGCCAGGACTTAGGGGACAAGATGGTGCAGAAGGGAAACCACAGGCAGAGGTGAGCCGACATCTGCAGCTTTTCGACCTAAACGAAGGGCCCGTCCAAAGGCTACAACTAAGAGGCAGAGACCCCCACCAAGGTGCTGGCCATCTCACAAGGATGGAGGAACAGAAAGTAGACACGTGAGGGGCCAGGATCCCAGTGAGAAGGGAAGGGATAAAAACTGACCCCTACAGTCTGCCAGCTTCTTCCTCCAGATATCCGCTGGATTTTGAAGCTGCAAGGGCAGCAAGCACTAAGCCAAAAAGAAATGCCAGGACACAACAGTGTATGTTCAGCCAACTGTTAAGAGCTCAGGGACTGGAGGCGAGGCCGGGCAGGGGAGGTGGCCCAGGAGATCACTGCAGGCTTCCAGCTGAAACACGGGGAGAAGCAGACGAGAGCCCCACAGCCCAGCCTCAAGCCGGCTCAGCCAACGGCCAGATAAAGGCCATCGCAGCCCCTCAGCTTCCCAGTAAAGAACGTGTGAACCGCCTGAGACAAGGTAACATCACAGATTTTACATGGTTCATATACGATGCGCGGTGTTCAGGGAAATAATGACTCACACACAAAGAGACAGCCATCTGACCAAAAATCAAGGAGAAAACAAGCCAACAGAAACAGACCCACATTTGATGGAAATACTGAAATGATCAGACAAGGAACTTAAAACAGTTACGAATATGCTCAAGGAAATGATGGAGGAAATGATGAAAAACAAGGATAATCTCATCAGAGAACTGAAATCTATTAAAAAGGACTGAATGGAAATTTTAGAACTGAAAAATACAGTAACCAAAATTAAGAACTCCAAAGACGGGCTCAACAGGAGATGATACTCAATAGAAGGAAAGATTCATGAACCAGAAGCCAGGTCAAAAGAAAGTCTCCAAACCAGAGTACAGAAAGAAAAGAGAGAGAGAGAATCCAGAAAAGAGCAGGGGCAACCTGGGGGACTCGGGGGGAAGATTTAACACACGTGTAACTGGAGTTCCCAGAAGTAAAGGGAGACGCAATACAGGGAAAACACTGTCTGAAGAGAGAAAAAAAAAGTTCCTAAAACTAATGAAAGACTTCATTCAGCCACAGAGTTGAGAAGTTCTGCAAATTCCAAGCAGGATAAATGAATGGCGGGGGCGGGGGGGGGTCCTCAGTAAGCACTGTGCTTACTGGTGAGAGTCTGAAGCACAACAGGAGAGCGTAAATAAGTCACAGCCTGAAAGAAGACTTCTGCGATTCATGAAACCAACAAAGATTAAAAACACGTTACCAGGGCTTCCCTGGTGGTGCAGTGGTTAAGAATCCGCCGGCCAATGCAGGGGACACAGGTTCGAGCCCTGGTCCGGGAAGGTCCCACATGCCGCGGAGCAACTAAGCCTGTGTGCCACAACTACTGAGCCTGCGCTCTAGAGCCCGCGAGCCACAACTACTGAGCCCGTGTGCCACAGCTACCGAAGACCGTGCTCATAGAGCCCGTGCTCTGCAACAAGAGATGCCACCGCAGTGAGAAGACTGCACACCGCACGGAAGAGTAGCCCCTGCTCGCCGCAACCAGAGAAAGCCCACACACAGTGATGAAGACCCAATGCAGCCAAATATAAATAAATAAATTTATTTTTTAAAAAAACATGTTACCTTTGTTAAAAGTTGACAAAGCAGTTTTTATAACAAGCAAACCGCTCGCTTTCCAAGCCCCCGCAGGCCCTCGTTCCTTCCCTATGTACTTGCACATCTGCTGGTTCTTTCCTGAGCGCTGGGAGTAGAAAGAAAGGACCAACACTCACCCAAGGTTTTATTTTTTTCCAAACTGCTTCCCCTAGCGTTACAGGCTCCATGGCCCACAGCCTGCCTTCCGGGTTCCAGGCCATCACAGGCAATAACGTGTCTTCCCACAGCCTACCACGGGCACTGTATTTACAGCCTGCAATGTCTGTTTCTTCACATCTGCCACCTGACCACTAAGCCGATGCACATATTTCGGGATTTTGTTACAGCAGAAGCCCACCTGCAGGCTCAAATTTCTGAAGCGGTAACTGGCCAAGGAGACCCAAACTACAGTGGGATAAATAAGAGGAGTTTATTTTTCTCCCATGTCACAATCCAGACATGGTCAGTGGCTGGAGGACTATGGCATGACGTCACCCAAGGACCCTGGCTGGCCAGCCAGCTCTGCAGGGCTCAATGTGGGTCAGTCTCCGTGTCCAAGACAGTAGTTGTCTCACTTCCCAGCAAGCAGGAAAGCAGAAAGAGTCCGGGCAGGGGACGCTCTCACTTCTGCAACTTTCCGTCACCCAGACTTAGTCATGTGGCCACACCTAGCTGCCCGAGTGTCTTAGAAATGCAGCTTTCCTGAGCTTTCCGACCTCTCCAAAACAAGGATGGGTGGAGGTTGACAGGCAACCCAGAGCACCACAGGGCCGATTCTTCGATCCCACAAAGCACACCCCCTCCCAAGGACGCAGGTGTGCCCGGGGAGAGCCACGTTGGGCCAGCCAGGCTGGCAGACTCACAACCACCTTCCTCACGTCTTCCTCAGGACCACCACCAGGCTTGTCTGCTGTTCTTACCTTTTCCTGCCACCAGGACAAATCGATTTCAGGGACTTTACTGGCCCATGATCTACTTCAGTGCCAGCCTGTTAAGCTCTGACACGTGCCCCTAACTCCAAATTCAGGAAAGAAAACATGTAGATGCTGGGTCCCTCCCAGAAGACACAGACTCCTTCTGCAAAGAGCACACCCCCTCCCCAAACTCCACATTCCAATGGAGGAAGCTGAATTAATATGTTAAACTAAGGTCCTGATATCTTACCTTGCTAAGGTAGGGGTATAATTAAGAGATATCAATTTACAGAAGGAAAAGAATTTTGTCTAAGGTAAACTGCATCTACCCGTAAAGAAAAGCAACTGGCCACATGTCCTGCCTACACATACAGATGCATACACACACATGCAGCCACCTACACACACCTACACACACACATACATACATGCAGCCACACACACATATACACACATGCAGTCACACACATATACACACATGCAGTCACACACATATACACACATGCAGACACCTACACACATGCAGACACACACACAGCCACACACATACACACATGCAGACACACACATACACACATGCAGACACACACACAGTCACACACACACACAGTCACACACACATACACACACGCAGTCAGACACACACATATACACACATGCAGCCACCTACACACACACACATACACACATGCAGACACACACACACATACACACATGCAGACACACACACACACACACACAGTCACACACACACATGCAGCCACACACACATACACACACAAGCAGTCACACACACACATATACACACATGCAGCCACACACACATACACACACGCAGACACACACACACATATACACACATGCAGCCACATATACACACACTTAAGCTCTGGTGACACCACCACCCACCAACTGAGGCATCCCACTACACAATAAATAATAAATGCCACTCGGGGATAGGAAAGAAGACTCAAATAAGAGAATGCACATTTTTGTTCCTGAATGGGAAAATCCAGCATTGTGAAATGTCAGTTCCTCCTAAATTAATAATATAATTTCCATCTGAATCTTAACAAGATTATTTAAGAAATTTGAAAACTTCATCTAACAGTTCATCAGGAATCTCATACACACACACACACACACACACACACACACACACACACACACACACACAGAATTAGGGAAACTCATACTACCTGATAGTAAAAAGTGTAAATAGTAATTGTAACAGTCTAGAACATATCGAAGAAATGAAATAGTTACATGCATCAATGGAACAAAACAGAGTCCAAAAATAGACCCTAGTACACATGGGAATTAAATATGTAATAAAGAAGGCACTTTGAATCACTGTAGTAAAGATGACCTAGTCAAGAAACAGTTCTTAGGGACTTCACTGGTGGCGCAGTGGATAAGACTCCACACTCCCAACGCAAGGGGCCTGGGTTCAATCCCTGGTCAGGGAACTAGATCCCACATGCATGCCACAACTAAGTAGCCCGCCTGCTGCAACTAAGGAGCCAGAAAGCCACAACTAAGGAGCCGGTGAGCCACAACTAAGGAGCTGGTGAGCCGCAACTAAGGAGCCCACCTGCTGCAACTAAGACCCAGTGCAACCAAATAAATAAATATTTTTAAAAATAGAAAGAAATGGTTCTTATAACCAACAAGGACCTACTGTATAGCACAGGAAACTCTGCCCAATATTCTCTAATAACTAAATGGGAAAAGAATTTGTAAAAGAATAGATACTTGTATATGTGCAACTGAATCACTTTGCTGTACACTTGAAACTAACCCAACATTGTTTATCAACTCTACTCCAATATAGAATAAAAATTTTTATATATATTATTACAGTGAAAAAATAAATACTATAAGCAATTACCTTATTCATTAAAAAAAGAAACAGTTTTCACAAAAATTATATTGCTATTTGCAAAATAAACATATATGACCTATATCTTACACCTTACATTAAAATAAATTGTAGGTAGACTAAAGATGAAAGGGGAAATAAGACCATGATGATAATAGAAATAATTAGATGACTATTTCTATAATCTACAAGTAGAGAAAGGCTTCCTGCGACTGGTCAAAGCAGAAGCCATGAATACTGGTTGACATGAAAACGTAAAGTATCTGCATGCCAAAAGAAAGCACTACCTACTGATTTAAATGAAAATAGCACTATAACTGTATTGAAAGGGAAGGCATAGGTGATATAAAATAATTAAATTGTCTTCAGTCACATAAAGAGATCAAAAAAGACAATGTCCAAACTGCTCAATCAAGGAACCGCAGTAAACTATCAACACAACAGCGAAGACTTGGGGAAAGGGAGCGCCACAAGAAGACTGGAGAGAAAAGCATACCCTCATTCACTACTGGTAGAAATAGGAGTTGTTGCAAATTAAAAAATAAATAAATCTAACAATAGATAGAAAAATTTATATGTATAGCCGTATCTATCTTTCTACCTATTCTTATCCCAAAGAGCTAAAATAGCCAGTATGTAAGGCAGATAAACAAGGGTTTTATCAAAGCCTAGTTTTCAGTGGCCAAAAAAAAAGAATTGAAAACAAAATAAAAATGGGTCTAGGTATACAAACAGTGGTACACCACCATGGAATCCATTAAAAATGATGAGACAGAACTTTACCAATGGAACTGGAGGGATTACTGTGTTTATTATTTATGTATTTATTATAAGAAATATATATACGCATTAAAAGAGCAAAATACAGGGAAATATAAGTGTATTGATATAAAACAAACAATGAGCAAAAAAACATATATGCCAGAACATGTGCTAATTATTATGAAGTTGTATGGAGAACGATATGAAATTACACACACCGTGTGTTTAGTAATTCTGTTGTGGGAGCAAGAGAGGACTTCAGAAGGATACAGAAGTGAGAAACGGCAGGGGAAGCGACACCAAAAAATGAAACAGTTCCATCTGCATAAAACTGCATGAGCTTGACTATCAAATGCTGGCATCTGCCGTCACTGAGCCGTGCATGTTCAGGTGAACTTGTGTTTCCTCTGAGCATTTTGCAATGAAGATGTCTTACAATGTTACATTATGATACACTCAGAAAGTAAATTACTTTGGGGAGCAACAGGTATGAATCAGATTGAGTCCAGAGTAAGTAGAAGGAGAAAAATAATAAAGGTCAGAGCTGAAATAAAATTAAAATCTGACTAGTAATAGAGAAAAACCAATGGTTTTTTGAATAACGAATAAAAGTAACAAATTTTAGGTCCAATGAGAAAAAAAACACAAATTTCTCGTATCAGGAATAAGAGAAGAGGCACCACAATATTACAGATATCAAAAAGATAAGAGGTAAATATTATGAACTACCATATGACACCGATTTAACAATGTAAGCAAAAATGATGAACTTCAGGAAACACAAATAACCAATGTAAGAAGAAATAAGGTAGAGATGCAAAAAAAAAGAAATTGAGTTTGTAATTTAAAACCTTCCTATAAAACTTTGTTTTATAAAATAATGCCTAAAGTGGGAAAGAATTTGAAGATATGGGCGTTCCTGTATGCTTTTAGAAGAAGTGAAAATTGACACAAGCTTTCTGGAGGGAAATTCAACAATATACGTCAACTTTTTTGATTTGTAGGACCTTTGACTACGTTTCTCACTAGGACGAAGAGCACGGACGTTCTGCAAGGTGCCCAGCACTACTGACCCCAGAAGCAGACAAGCATGAACATTTGAAAATATCCATCACAAGGTTGCTTGTATTTGCAAAAACAGTAACTGGAAACAAACTGAATGACAAACAATATAATTAACTAATATGAAAACAATGTAGTTAAATAAATTAGTGTAAATGCATTACACTCTCACAATGGAACGACTGGAGGGCATCTATGATGATGATATAGATCTGTATTTATTGAATTCGAAATATGTTCAAAAGATAACATGATATTTTAAAAGGTTATAAAATAATATACCTGGTAAAAATAAGTTTTGTTTTGAGAGCGCCTTTGTATATTTTCATGGCCAAAAGAAAAAAAGTCTGGAAGGGTTTTTACCAAGATGCTAATTATGATTATTAGTGATTTTTCCTCTTTCCTCTAAAGCTGTCTCCGCTGAGTTTTTTTTTATCATGATCATATATTAAGTTTTAATCCACAGTTTCAGTTATAGATTTAAAGATACACATGAGTATGCTTGAGTCCTTGCCTTTCCACCATCAACCCCTTATAAAATGAGGGCTGGAAAACACGTTAAATTGAGCAGAAGTACCGCCACCAGTTCCTACGCATCCTTTCGTGACCACACTGATAAAACACCTGGTGACTCAGGCGCCGAGAACGCTGGCATCCCCTCCACACTGATCTCACTCGGGCTGGCCTGCTGCCTGATTCGTGAGCTGTGATATAGCTGGTGAGGATGCACATCCAAGCGGGCAGAGGCATTTAGGCAACGCTGAAGTCAACGCGGGGGGGCGGGGGAGGGAGGAAAGAATTCTAAAGAGCACAGAAGAAGGAAACAAAATTCAGCATGATGGTTTTTTCATAAAAGCACTCGGAAATTCTTCAGAGTCTGTTAGAGTAACTATTTCCGTGATCATCAAAGTTCTGCTTACGACCATCTAAGCTCGGGAATATAGTTAAGCAGGTGCCAGCCGGGGCACGAGGGTGTCTCCTGTATAATGCGATTTTTCCTCCCTGAAGAAGAGAGAGCCAAAAGTGACAGCATTTATGTTTAGGATCCATCCAGGACCTGAGGGTACAAGGTAAACAGGCGGCTGCAGAGCCAGCGTGACCTGGTCACAGGAGTGCATTCAGTGTGTCAATTTTATCACTTTTAATCTTGGGTGCCTAAAGTAGTCACCAAAATACCTAGGTCCTGGGGCTTCCCTGGTGGTGCAGTGGTCGAGGGTCCGCCTGCCGATGCAGGGGACGCGGGTTCGTGCCCCGGTCCCGGAAGATCCCACATGCTGCGGAGCGGCTGGGCCCGTGAGCCATGGCCTCTGAGCCTGCGCATCCGGAGCCTGTGCTCCGCAATGGGAGAGGCCACAGCGGTGAGAGGCCCGCGTACCGCAAAAAAAAAAAAAAAAAAAAACCTAGGTCCTCATCTCTCTGACTGGAGCAGAGGAGCCGTGAAAGGCAAGCCCCACCTCTGGGGTAGGAGCCTCAGGCGGATGAACGGGTACAGGCGAGGCCGCTTTAGTGGGTGGGGTGGAGGGTCCGAGTGGGCGGGGTGTGCCTCCTGCAGGAGACAGAGACCTGGCCGGGCCTGGCCCGCCTCGCTTTGGGCCCAACCTGACTGCCACCAAGAACTATAACCAGCTGGAAATGAAGAGCCGGCGACAAGCGTGAGCTGGACCAGCCTCACACCTGGACGTCCCGGAAAGGCGGTCCTTCAGGGGGCAGGGGATGAAGGCCACCCCCATCCTGAATCCCACCTCATAAGCTCACTCAGCTTTGAGTTTTGGAGGCCCTGCTTCCTCTTTGTCGCAGCCGACGCTACCCCACCCCCAAGGCCACTGCTCGTGGCTCCCAGCTCCTCCACAACAGCCATGTGCTCGGGACACGTGGTTTATGTCCCCCGGACGGCAGGCTCCTAGAAACGAGGGGCTCCATCATTTGCCTGTTAGATCCCTGTGATTTACGAATTACTAAGTACACGCTCCGTACCCGTTCATCAAGCACTGCATGAGTAACTAGAATAAGATTTACCTCTATTTCAGAGGAAAACTCCGTGGAGCGAGTCTCCTGGGTCTTTGTTCACAGCGCTAGGATGAGGTGGGGGGAGAAGCTGCAGCTGCAGGGGGGAGGGACACGGGGTCCTACCCCGCCATCCTCAGGGCGGTCGGGGGGCAGCTGTGTGAGGGGAGACATGGACGTGAGAGCTGGGAGGAGCCTGACTTCAGGCCTCGGTGGGCTCTGCAGAGACGGAGGGCCGGGGTGGAAGAGAGATTACAACAGTGACCGAGGCCAGAATGGAAGGAAAGTTCCAGGGCCGGCTCTCCAGGCCAAAGTTCCCAGGATTTATTCATTTGTAAAAGTACCTACATCTGAAATTGCCTCTAACATCAGACATGTTTTCTCCTGACAATTTTTCTAAATTGGGTAAAGAAATACATTAAATCCAATTTATAATATCATGAATTTTCCAAACTTGAAGAGCTACTTTACATTCCACAGGGAGACACTCAGCCTGGGGGAGTCTCACCGTAATCCTCACCTGCTCTGTATGGGCCACTTTCTGACCGGGAGCAGCTCGTTTTATGGTCCCATTTTTCTAAGTGATATCCTGAACGAAGGAATAATTTAGATAATAAATCCATTTCAATTACTGTCCATTAGAAGACAGAAAAACATTAAACCCAACCAAAGCTGGTGGGAATTATGGGTTGTCCTTGCAGGGGAAAATTAATTTAATGTGTCCACAGGTAACACCACTCTATAACCAGCATGAGTTCTTTCTTAGGAAAAGAGCACGTTCCATTCAAACGACATGCTTTTCTATGGTGCTTGTGGATGGAGAAACCATGGTTTTCCATTTTCCTGACACACAGTCAGACCCCAGGGCAGAAAGGAAATGAGAGTCACACACCTGTCCTGATCCCCTGTCCCGTCCTCCAGTCCCCTCTCCTCCCTTTCTCTGACCTTCTCTTCTCAGCTACCCTGCAGCTCATGAGATCTCCCCACACATCCAGACAGAAGCAGAGAGCTAACTTTCTGAGGGGTGGGAGGGGCTCCCACTTCAAATCTCTCACAGAACCTGATGGCTAAGCCCAGGCCAGCGCCCACCCTCATCTAACCCACCGGGGCCGTGTGGCCAGAGCACATCAAACAAACGCATCTTTATCCAAGGCGCCTGGCTGTCCAGGTCACAGAGAAAGGAGGCTGGCTCAAAGGTCAAGTAAATACCCCCAAATGTGTCTATTTCAGTGGTTTCCCCTTAAACTCCCCCAAAGCATTTAGGAAGAAACACATTTTGAATGAAGGATTTATGCTAACGTCTATTATAAGATGGCGATTATTAGCTTGTATGTATCGCAGCCATCCTTTCTGTACAGTGAGGGTCACAGGGCAGGGACTCCGCCCAGCCCTGTCTTCTGTGGAGCCCCTATCACCCCTCGCACTTGACAACGGTGAGTAGTTAAAGGGCGGTGATTCCGTCCTTCACATTCAAAATAATCATGGGCGGCTCATCGTGAATTTAGTCACATTCCAAGAGGCTTTCAAATGATTGATCAGAACTGGAAAGAAGGAAATGGCCAGGTTGGTCCAAACATACTTGCTTGTCCTAGAAAATGGGATGTACAACCCCCCAAATTATGCGGCATTTTTCATACCTGGCTCTGTCCTCTCCTCCCTTCCCCCCCTTATCTTAACCCGACAGGCCCACTTTCGGGGGCACCCCCCTGCCACGGTGAGTTCCATGGGCCTAACAGGTGACACACTGATTAAACTTATGACCTCAGAGAGCAATGGAAGCAGGAAACATAGGTGGATTGAAGAATGACTGGGATAAGATGACAACGTCCAAGCCACAAACGGCTACTAACAGAAGCTAGGAATACTTCAGCTTTAAAGATGATGATTTCAGGGTTAGTCCTAAAGCCATGTTCCTACAGGCAGATTTAATTAGGAAGTACAGAGAAAGAGAGAAAAGTCTTCAGACAGTGGACACAGACGGCACGCGACCGTGCGGCCAGGGATGAGGTGCTGTGCTTGGGGGCAGGAAAGACCCGGTTACACAGCGGAGAGGGCGATTTCCCTTACGGCTGCAGGTGCCAGTTTAGAGGCCGCCTCTTCTGGAAGATTTGTGGGACCAATACTTGACTCGCGGGCCGTGCGTTCTATTTAGGTCAACTTCAGTCCTCACCCAGCGGCAGGAGTCACCCCTGCGTTCTCAATTATCTCCTGCCTGTGCAAAGACTGGGATTTTTGTGTTTTTTCTTATTTGGAAAACCTGCTTACCTTTCCGATTTTCAGACACTTTATATATCAAGGACATGATCGTTGTCATTTCTGTTAAAATTGTTTCTTCTGACTTTTTTGAATTAAAATTTTTCTTTAAAAAAAAAAAAAGTCGCCTCTTTTGAAAGCTCTTCCCTGAGTGGGCACACTCTCTATTACATGTTTTCATGACTGCACTTGTCACTACAAATACACGTAAGTATCTATCTGCCTGTCTTCCACTGCAGCACGAGCAGCAGGAGGCTCTGGGGGTGCCCCCTGGTATGCAGCAGGCACTCGGTCTGTGCTTAGGGAAGGAGGGAAGTAATGGGGTTCAGGACGTGCTACACGGCACCGTGGCATACTGACTCTTTCAAGCTGTAGGAGTTAGAGAAAGTACCAGAAGCAGGAAGGTCTCTCCAACCTCCCCCTTCTCCCCTGAAGCCCTCTCTCCACCCAGAGGAAAGAAGCATGTTTATCTCCTGGACTGAGAAGAACCCAGCAACAGGCCTGGCTCAGCCACCCTGGCTCGTGCATGGACGTCACCCCCTGTCCCAGCCCGCTTCTCCTCGCCTGCCCGCCCTGCAGCAAATCTCAGCAAATCGAACACTCAGGTGCCTTCCTTTGGGTCTCAGGAAGGTGTCACGTAAAACATATTAAATAAACACGTGTGCTTTTCCCTGTTAGTCTGTCGGTTTAATTTTCAGACCCAGCCAAGGACCCTGAGAGGGTCAAGGAAAAGATTTTACTTCTCTTTAGAAGGAAGAAAGGAGGGAGGGAGGGAGGGAGGGGAGGAGCCTCTTCTACCTGAATCCTCCAGACCAAGCCCCCCGATCTACGTGCACAGACGGCAGGACATTTGCTACGTTCCAGGTGAGCCCAGCAGCATCGCTTGACAGCTCTGGGTGGCACTGAATGCACTGGTGACATAACCCGAGACACGACGCTCTTCTCTTATCTTCCCCATCAGTCAGCTGAGCCTATACTTCACTGACTTGAATTTACTTCCTAATTTTCAAAGCTAGTCATTATCCCAGAAACACGCCCTGAAACTTCATACCCTCGCGTTTTTTCTGCTGCAGTTTCATCTACTGGAAATGCCTCCGCCCTATTTTCCCCTATCTCAACATCACACACATCTAAGCCCCAGCCAACGCCCCAACCTTCACCTTTACCACCTGCATCACCATTTCAGAAAGAGATGCAACATTTAATTGAGAACAGAAGTTTCAAAATCATAGTCTTCTACTCGGCCATCCTGGAGTCAGCCCTCAGCTTCAGGGTCCACAATTTTAACCCTGAAGAAAAGGGATTTGTCTGGCAATCCGCACTCCAGAAAAGATCTACCTGTAGACTGTGGGCTCCCAGAGTGTGGGGACTTTTTCATCTGTATTGTCCCAATTCCTGGCACAGAGATATTAGTTAATTCAACATCAGTCATTATTGAAGGATTCAATTATTTTCATTGCATCACACCAAAGCTTTCACTAAAACTTCAGGCCACTAAATAATAGCTCCCACTTTTTGAGCATCTCCTGTGTGTTAGGGCACGTTTCACCTAATGTAATCCTTGCAAGGACATTGGGAGGCACAGATTAGAATGATGAATGAAAGAGATTAAGCAGTTTGCCCGAGTTCAAAAAGCTGGTAAAGGACGGAACCAGTTTTCAAGTCAGGTCTTTCTGATTTCAGATAAAAGTTAAAAATGAATGGTCTTTACTGGTTAACTCTCAATTAATCAGCACATCCACTGAAACATGACACCCCAGTCCCAGAACACATAATCTCAAAGAGACCAACAAAACTAACCTGAGCTGAAAGCTGAATTGGGAACACACACAACGACTTGCATCTCCAACCTGAGGTCCATCTGCTAAACCTCCTCGTTTGTCCCTCGGAATGAGGCAGCATCCACTCCCCACCCTGCCCTGATGGGTCAATGATAGCACAGAGACAGAAGGCGTCTCAGACCCGTGACATGACACGTTAGTCAGCAAACACGGTTACCGAAAAATTCCCTTAAAATGACCCTTCTTAAGCATATGTGGCTTCACGGAAATTGGAAACAAGAGTCAAAGACAGAATCTGACGCTGACATTGAGTGTCTGCTACTTATGAGTTTGTCGATATGAAATCACATCCCTTTTTACATCTTCCCTCCAGACTGTACTTTTCACCAGCCCAAGGTGATTCTGGCACATCCTCAAGGTCCATCAGAGGTGCTCTGCCTTCTCCCCATCAGGTCCTTTTGGTCCTTCTCCTCTGTGTCAACCTGCGGCCGAGGCATCCCTGCCAACAGTGTTAGCTAATTAACCAGCCAGCCCTGACGCTGAATTAAATAAATGTGCGTGCTGTGCCGGGCCTTGCAGACTCAATCTTAGTCAATTGAGAGGAACTTAGAGGATGGCTCCGCCCAGGAGAGGTCTGCACTTTACTGGGAAACTTGAAGAATACTTCGCTCTGAGGAATGAAACTCTGGAACCGCGTGGGATGCTAGCATCCCTGGGTCGGAACCCTGCCTGCCTCCTGGGAGGCCAGCTGTCCATCCCTAAGGCGATGGTGACACAGGAGTGGGGCACAGCAGCCCCCCCCACCCACCCCCCAGTCTTAGAGCAAGAGCGCTGCAGACGCAGCCTCAAGCCCATGTCCCCAAGCTGTCCCTGACCCAAACCGGGGGCGAGGCTCCCACACCACCGCCCGCTCTGCACTCGGGGCTCTGGGCCTCCACGCTCCGCCCAAGGCCGCTTGTGGCAATATTACAACTTCCTCACCCCCGATACAATTCCACAATGTAAGATATTTCCGGTTAAAAAGCATCCAAGCCCGATCCGTAGTGAGAGTCAGCATGAAAGTACCACCAGCTGTTCGCTTAAAAACTCCTGATTTCTCAGCTTAAAAACAACACACACACACACACACACACACACACACACACACACACGTATACATATTTTAAACTTACATAACCGAGAAAATGAACCTTTATTTATTTTAAAACATAAATTAAAATTCCTTTTTACTTTTAAGTGTATGAAACACTTTTGGGGCCACACTTTTCATCTTATGGACACATCTTGAAAATCAATTTAATTTTTAAATGCTCACTGTTGACAAACAGAGACCAAAAGAATTTGTGCTAGAAGAGTCATAACTAGACTAATAGTTGTAGGTAACGAAAGTCTTGTAACTGAAGTAGAAGGTATGAATGAGGTCTACGGCGGTAGAAGCCACAGTCTTTTCTCTGGAATTAATACTGCAGAGACCCATAAAAGATTAATCAAGACGAGCAATCAATAACTTCCCAAGTGCTAATAAGCACCGCCTTGTTCCATGGTATGTTGAGCAGTTTATCATGTTTAGCCATACGAAGATTTATAGAAAATCCATAGTTAAAACCAAAGGATGAGGTAATGCAGCACTTAGTAAATGAAGCCCAATTAAAATTTATGCTTGATATCATTCCAAAGACCTGCAAAAAATCATTTTTGATTCCCCCTCCTTTTTTTAAGAACAACAACAACAAAAAAGTTCATTATGTCCCTTCACCAGTGTTGTTAGGAATAATTTTTAAGGTATAACACTATTCAAATGATTATGTGCCTGTTTTGGGGCGGAAAGCAGGAAATGCCTTGGAAATTAATGAACTTTTTTTCTTTTCACTTTTTTATCCAAGGATCAACTTTTCCTGGAAATCTTCTGAAAGTTCTGTAAAATATCTTCTAGGATCACTCAGGTCTCTACTCTCCATCAAGCTGATGGATCCACAGGTCATGTGAGCAGATAAGCTAACAGCTAACTAATAGTCCATAAATTGTAGGTCTGGACCACTAGGTTACATCATTGAACTCTGCTCTGCGGCAGGCTATTAATTAAAAGCGTCAATTGTGTGTTTTGTAAATCAGTCTCTGAAGCGGTATTATAATCACAAGAATACACCTGATCAAACAGATGGGCCACCAGAAGTGTTTTCTTAAATTTAGAAACATAAACTAACGGTAAGTAATTACAAACAAGTGGGGGGGGGTCAAGTCTCCTTCAGCGTCATCGATTAGAAAAAACAGAAAATACACACCAGATGCCTATGAAGTCGCTAGCTGAATCGAGGTTTTAAATGAAGATATATGAAGAATGTGAAAAGGGCCAAATTTCCTTAATAAAAGATAAAGTTTGCCCCAAACCACACTGGGAGGTAATACTTTTAAAACAGGTAATGTGACAGATCCCTGAAGATGAGGAAGGAATTTCCTGGAGAAGATTCTCATCTTTATAATGCTTTCTGGTCCAGTTCCAGTGTGAATTTTTTTTAATCAGAAAATCTGGGGGCACAATGCGACAGAAAAGCCTCATTAACAATGGCTACTACCATGAGTAACCAATTCCACGTTCACACCGACACACACCCCTACGTGCTCGCTCTACCATGGGCACCTGCTGGAATTTACTGGAAATGCCTCTCTTGAGGTGTCCTTCAGAGGTGGTTTGATTTGATAGTTTCAATAGTGTGGATCCTTTTCACATTCAGGTGAACGTGGGACCGGCTAGAAATCACTCAGCAGCAAGTGGAGGAAACAAGCAGGCTTGAGAACAGAAGGTACGTCTCTATGCGCAAGGAGCTGCCAGAGGATGGGGCTGCACGTCACCAACCTCAGCAAGTGTGCCTGCGTCTCCAAGTAACAGAAGACGCCACATGCCACAGTCACCTGGGCCCCAGAGCTTCAGCAGAGGGCCCAAACGATCCTGACAACATCAGGACCCCAAATGACCTCCCTCCCTCGAAGCTGGCACCCATGGTCTCCACTCCAAGCTGGTTTTCTTGTGGTTATAAGGTGGGTCCCAGTAGCGACATTGGCTCCATGCTCCCCCCCTTCAGAAGATGCTACCAAAGGAGGGAAGACTTTCCATGACTCTTAGGAGTGAGGAAGAGCTTGCCTTGCAGCCCCCAGCAAACTTCTAAGTGTCATGGGCCAAAACTGGGTCCATTCCCAGTCCTACAGCAATCCGTGGGAAGACTCACGGAATCATGCCTGGATCAGTCAGGTCCACTGACTAAGGTCAGTCCCTCGCGAGCAGCTGACCTGCTACAAGCTCCACACAGACGTGGGCAGATACACAATGCTCAGTGCACACAGGAGAACGGGCGCTGGTCAGGAGAGGTTCACGGCAGCAGCCCCGCCCCGCGGATGTGGCCTGAGTGCCAGCCCACGGGGCTTCACCACCATGGCTTTGCATTTCAGCCCTTCTGTGCATGCTGTTAGCTGTCTGCTGGCCAAGCAAGATCTGGCTCAATGATTCAACTACATCAGAAACTATAACTAATTATTAAGGTGCAGTTCAGGGTCACAGCCTCATACTCATAGGATAATTATTAAACAAAATTGATAAACCATTAGCCAGACTCATCAAGAAAAAAAGGGAGAAGACTCAAATCAACAAAATTAGAAATGAAAAAGGAGAAGTAACTACTGACACTGCAGAAATACAAAGGGTCATGAGAGATTACTACAAGCAACTCTATGCCAATAAAATGGACAACCTGGAAGAAACGGACAAATTCTCAGAAAAGCACAACCTTCCGAGACCGAACCAGGAAGGAACAGAAAATATGAACAGACCAATCAGAAGCACTGAAATTGAAACTGTGATTAAAAATCTTCCAACAAACAAAAGCCCAGGACCAGATGGCGTCACAGGCGAATTCTATCAAACATTTAGAGAAGAGCTAACACCTATCCTTCTCAAATTCTTCCAAAATATAGCAGAGGGAGGAACACTCCCAAACTCATTCTACGAGGCCACCATCACCCTGATACCAAAACCAGACAACGATGTCACAAAGAAAGAAAACTACAGGCCAATATCACTGATGAACATAGATGCAAAAATCCTCAACAAAATACCAGCAAACAGAATCCAACAGCACATTAAACGGATCATACACTATGATCAAGTGGGGTGTATCCCAGGAATGCAAGGATTCTTCAATATACACAAATCAATCAACGTGATACACCATATTAACACCCTGAAGGAGAAAAACCATATGATCATCTCAACAGATGCATAAAAAGCTTTCGACAAAACTCAACATCCATTTATGATAAAAGCCCTCCAGAAAGTAGGCATAGAGGGAACTTTCCTCAACATAATAAAGGCCATATACGACAAACCCACAGCCAATATCGTTCTCAATGGTGAAAAACTGAAACCATTTCCACTAAGATAAGGAACAAGACAAGGTTGTCCACTCTCACCACTGTTATTCAACATAGTTTTGGAAGTTTTAGACACAGCAATCAGAGAAGAAAAAGAAATAAAAGGAATCCAAATCAGAAAGAAAAAGTAAAACTGTCACTGTCTGCAGATGACATGATACTATACATAGAGAATCCTAAAGATGCCACCAGAAAACTACTAGAGCTAATCAATGAATTTGGTAAAGTAGCAGGATACAAAATTAATGCACAGAAATCTCTGACATTCCTATACACTAATGATGAAAAATCTGAAAGAGAAATTAAGGAAACACTCCCATTTACCACTGCAACAAAAAGAATAAAACACCTAGGAATAAACCAACCTAAGGAGACAAAAGACCTGTATGCAGAAAACTATAAGACACTGATGAAAGACATTAAAGATGATACAAACAGATGGGAGAGATATATCAAGTTCTTGTATTGGAAGAATCAATATTTTGAAAATGACTCTACTACCCAAAGCAATCTACAGATTCAATGCAATCCCTATCAAACTACCACTGGCATTTTTCACAGAACGAGAACAAAATATTTCACAGGTTGTATGGAAACACAAAAGACCCCGAATAGCCAAAGCAATCCTGAGAAAAATAAACACAGCTGGAGGAATCAGGCTCCCTGACTTCAGATTACACTGCAAAGATACAGTAACCAAGACAGTATGGTACTGGCACAAAAACAGAAATATAGACCAATGGAACAGGATAGAAAGCCCAGAGATGAACCCATGCACATATGGTCACCTTATCTTTGATAAAGGAGGCATGAATATACAATGGAGAAAAGACAGCCTCTTCAATAAGTGGTGCTGGGAAAAATGAACAGCTACGTGTAAAAGAATGAAATTAGAACATTCCCTAACACCATACACAAAAATAAACTCAAAATGGAGTAAAGACCTAAATGTAAGGCCATACACTATAAAACTCCTAGAGGAAAACATAAGCAGAACACTCTATGACATAAATCACAGCAAGATCCTTTTTGACCCACCTCCTGGAGAAATGGAAATAAAAACAAAAATAAACAAATGGGACCTAATGAAACTTAAAAGCTTTTGCACAGCAAAGGAAACCATAAACAAGATGAAAAGACAACCCTCAGAATGGGAGAAAATATTTGCAAACAAAGCAACTGACAAAGGATTAATCTCCAAAATATATAAGCAGCTCATGCAGCTCAATATCAAAAAAACAAACAACCCAATCCAAAAATGGGCAGAAGACCTAAATAGACATTTCTCCAAAGAGATACACAGACTGCCAACAAACACATGAAAGGATGCTCAACATCACTAATCATTAGAGAAACGCAAATCAAAACTACAATGAGGTTATCACCTCACACCAGTCAGAATGGCCATCATCAAAAAATCTACAAACAATGAATGCTGGAGAGGGTGTAGAGAAAAGGGAACCCTCTTGCACTGCTGGTGGGAATGTGAATTGATACAGCCACTATGGAGAACAGTATGGAGGTTCCTTAAAACACTAAAAATAGAACTACCATACGACCCAGCAATCCCACTACTGGGCATATACCCTGAGAAAACTGTAATTCAAAAAGACTCATGTACCACAATATTCATTGCAGCTCTATTTACAATAGCCAGGACACAGAAGCAACCTAAGTGTCCATGACAGATGAATGGATAAAGATGTGGCACATACATACAATGGAATATTACTCAGCCATAAAAAGAAAATGAAATTGATTTATTTGTAGTGAGGTGGATGGACCTAGAATCTGTCATACAGAGTGAAGTCAGAAAGAGAAAAACAAATACCGTGTGCTAACACATATACATGGAATCTAAAAAAAAAAATGGTTCTGAAGAACCTAGGGGCAGGACCGGAATAAAGACGCAGATGTAGAGAATGGACTTGAGGACACGGGGAGGGGGAAGGGTAAGCTGGGACGAAGTGAGAGAGTGGCATGGACTTACATACACTACCAAATGTAAAATAGATAGCCAGCGGGAAGCAGCCGCAAAGCACAGGGAGATCAGCTCCGTGCTTTGTGACCACCTAGAGGGGTGGGATAGGGAGGTTGGGAGGGAGACGCAAGAGGGAGGGGATATGGGGATATAGGTACACATATAGCTGATTCACTTTGTTATACAGCAGAAACTAACGCAACACTTTAAAGCAATTGTACTCCAATAAAGATGTTTTTAAAAAAGAAATAATAATAATAATACTGTTAATTCTTTTCAAAAAAATAATAAAATAAAATAAAATCGCTACTCAACGTGGCTGTAATGATCAGCCTTGTCGTTGCCAAAAGCTCCACATGACTACTCACGTCTTGTAAAAGGAAATGGTGCTAAAATTGCAGAGCATTAAAAAACAGGAGTTGTTCAATTGTTTGTTTTTGTTTTTTTATTTTGGGGGTTTGTTTGTTTCTCTTTTACCAAATAGGGCCGTAAGTCTTTTCATCAGGGTTCAGTCCATGGCAATTTGGAACACACACACACACACATACACAAAAAGCCAAGACAACCAGAGGAACATGAAGAAAAACAGAAACAAACAAAACCTCAGATTTAAAAAAGGCGAAGAAGAAAACCCGTCTGTAATCAAGGCGGCAATCTCGTAAACGGCTGAAGAGGCGAGGGCTCCACTTAATGAACTGCCACTAGGTTTTTCAGAATTTCAGGATGCTGAAAACATTCTTCCACGTGTGCTCCAAGGAGAACAGCAGCCCGATCCTCACAAGCCTCTCTTTATTGAAATTATTTACAAAGGAAGCCTGGGGCTGACTATACCTGTCCTCCATGAGGAGCCAAACATAAGTTTTCACCATGGATCTGTCCTCGCATGTGAAGCAAGCGCAGAACGAGTTCCACCAGAACGTGACCAGCGGCCGGTGCTCGTGCCCGTTTGGCAGAGAAAAAGATTCACGCATTTGTTCAGACTGATGGCTTCCATACTCCTCACTTTGTTGTCACTTTTTTCTTTCTGTTCCTCGTCACTTCTTCCCAATTACTTTATATGCTCATTTTCCTACCCCTACAAATATCACATATACTGGCTTTCTTTAACTTTGGATTCCAGAAGTTTCGTACATTTGCCGTATGTTTAAAAGCCTTTATCACCGTCTCTTCTATCCTCCGAAGGCATGGCTGTCACAGAAAAATTAGGTTCAAGTGTCAAGTCAACCAACAGTGAGGAAACAGTCAAGGTGAGCAGGAAAAGGAGGGTGGGAGAGGCGGGGGGAGGACGGAGGACACGGAGGACGAAGGAGGCTCCCTCCTGGGAGGACCACGGGGAGGCGCCACTCCTGGTCCCGCCCAGCAGCTCAGGCCCGATTCGCTTCTGACTTCTTTCTTCCCACTGCTCAGGAAGTCGAGGCACAAGTCGAGGCAGGGAGGGCCGCCCCCACGCCGCTCCTTCAGGTAAGAAACATCGAGGGGCCATGTAGACGCTGATGACGCCTACTCACCCTTTTTTTCCCTTTTCGGTCTGTGTTTCCTGAAATTCAAGGGCTCTCCCGTGGGCGTGACAAGGAAGGGCATCTGACCTCACCCCTTCGGAGGCTGCACTCCGCCCCCGCCTCTCACCGGACACCCCAGGCTCTTTGAAGTGGGCGATGTTTCCTCCTGCAGAATTCTACCCCATGTTACACTCTTCCTTCTTGTCAGGTCTCCTCAGGATTTAACCTGATTGCCCTCCCACCCTCCTGTCAGGAAATCCTCCCCACTTCCCGCACGTCACACTGAACTGGTCCGCTTTTGCCCCTTCGTGACTCCACGTCGGCGTCGGCGCGTTCCAGCCCCGATGTGGGTCTCCGGCCACCACTCCTTCCCAGCCTCCCTGTTTCCTCAGGAGCCCTGGGACCTGCTGGCGCCCAAGAAGCCCCCGTCACGTCAGTCTGAGATTCCTGCTCCACCTCTTGACGAGCCTCTTCCACCCCTGCGTCCCTCTGTTCCGGTCACCCCCAGCCTCTCACTGCTTCCCGACAGGTCCCTCCACGTAGGTACAGATAACGTAGCAACCTTCCTAAAGGTACTACTTTGATTCTGTAGCTCCACCACTCCAAGAAATATCCCGAAAGACCCCCTCATCTAAGGTTACAGCTCAAACACCCCCGCTACATACACGCCGGCCGTGTCATCTTGATTTCACCTCTTCGCCGTCGACGGTCTTCAAGTTCCTTTTCCACGAAACTGACTTTGACCACAAGGACACACATTAAACACCTTCTTCTCCGAAATCTTGTTGAACTTAGTCACTTCACATAGTTGGTATTTAACTAAGTATAGACCCGTATTGTTACATCACTATTTTATGTATTTTATTTTATCTCCACCAATGAAATGGTTAACCTAGAGTTTATTTTTCATTATTCTCACTATTGAACATATAGTAGGCATGTAATAGCTGTTAAACACTATTTGATTTGTTCAACAAATATTTCTAGAGACCTGCTAAGCCACCGGTATTGTGCTGAGATACAACAGTGCACAAGGAAGATGTGATTCCCCCTTTAAGAGGTTTCAATCCAATGAGTAAGTTACAGGGTAAGTGGTCACAGCTACTCCCCGTGTGAGCACTGTGACAGGGAAGCCCACGCACCATGGGGGCCAGAGCGGGGACCCCGGCCTGGAGAGATTCTGCAACACAGACACATTCGGCATCCAAGCGGTCTTCCCCACCACCGCCTCTGCATCAAGAAGCCACCTGCCTAACTCAGGCCCCCCAGCTTTCATAAACTTCTCTTTTAGCAAGTCTGGTCACTGATGTAAGAAACTGAAAAGGTTAACAGTCAAAATGTGCAATGGTTACATTAATTTTTATGCACAATTCTGAAAATCAGAAATACAACGAAGTAAAACGTCGTGATTTTTCTTTTGACTTTTCGAAAACTGCAGATCCCTATTTCTTCAATCTGGAACATTTGCAGTGAAAACACAAATGACAAGAGTCACAGGCGCAAACCATGGAGTCATGACCGCGCTCGATACCGCCCCGGCCGAGCGCCTGCTTCTGCTGCCCGGGGATGACTTACCGGGAGGATGGTTTTTTTGGAAGCATAAATGGAACCCAACCACACAGCCCCTAAAACGCTAACAGAAACCACACTGAGCCCACGGCGTGCTTCTGATGGAGTTTACAAAGTGGAAGTCAAATTCTGCAGCGGTGTGTCGGGGACATCAGGGTCCCGTGCACTGACCACAATGCCCTCTGGGAAGGAGATGGGAGCTTTGTTTCTGAAAACTGTCACCTGCTTCATAGACAAATGTGAAATTCGTGCTTCCTCCACAAGTAAACACGTCCGCAGACACAGCTTACTCGGCATAAAGCAACAGACCCTGCGCACCTACTCCACGTAAGTCGCTCTGTACCGTACGAAGTCACAAACAGAGTTTTCCTTCAAGGGCTCATCTCAGCTCAACTGAAGCATCTGCACAGTTCCCGGTGAGCCCCGTCTCCTGCACCGTAACCCAGACCCCACGGGGTAGGAGCCACTTCCTCTTGCTCATCCTGTCACTGCCCAGTGCCCAGCACGCTAACCTCTGCTGACTGAAAAACACAAGTGTGCCAAGTTTCAAGGGTGGGGAAGGCGCATTTGGAGGAACATAACACAGCACCCCTGTCCCCAAGGAGTGTACAGATCTAGCTGGGTAGACAAGACAAAGATAATATAGGGCAGGTTTAGCGAAGATAAATGACAAATGCTTTAGATAGTAACTTCACAGACACGGCACACATACTGCTGCAGTATATGCGTCTATGCCTCTTTGTGCAGAAAGCCTTACTGTGCAGAATTACATTCTTCAGTGATATCCCCAGAATAGGAATGGTTTGGTGGTATTCTATAGAAAAAGAACATTAACCCCCTTTTTGCAAAAAAAAAATTCATTTAAAAATGGTAATATTTGGAATATCCTAAACAAACTTCCTGGTTTTAAATGTCTGTAAGATATTTTAACAGAAAAATTATTTAAATGGATGAGACAAGAGACAAAGATAAAGGGCTTTAAAACAATTCCTCACCACTCAGTCAGTTATTACTCCAATGAGTAAAGAGCTTAGAAGCTGCCCCTCCTGTCCTGACAGCAAGAAAAAAGTTGAACAAACAGAAAATCAGTTCCCTTTCTTGGATCCAGCAGAAAATTGAGTCACAGGGCAAAACCACTGCCCAGAAAACTGGAGACAGAAGAGTCAAGGAAATCACAGCAAGATCAACCTACCTGGAGCAGAAGCGCTGCAGCTGTTAACTGGTGCGGACACGGAAATGGTGGTGTCGATGCCGGGGCTACAGGTGGACTCACTGGAGAGATTCCTGGGGCCACAGTCCCAGGGGGACCCCACACTGTCATGGGTTGTCCCTCCAGGGACAGCCCCAGACTCTCAGATGACGATCCAAGAAAAATCCTCCTCTGTTTCTGGCAGAGAGAAGGGGAAAGGAATGAATCATCATGTAATGACACCCAGAGCGCTGGCCAATACAAAGGCCTACTCTGCAGGGGAAAACCGTATCCTACCTGGGGGAGGGTGATCCCCATCCAGCCCTCTCTGGCCTTCCGTTCTCACCTGAGGAACACTGCAGAAGTCAGGGTCTACTTACAGAAAGGCAGAGCATCAGAGAAAGGATAAATGAAGGAAAGTAAAATCATTTTTTTCTTATTCTTAATTGATGTCACAGATAAGTTTTGTTCAAAGTCATCAGAGTAACAATGTATCAGGTGACGGCAGTATATAGAGGAATGCAGTGTTATAAGGGCTGGGCAGGAGGCATCAGGGTATCAGGACACTTAGTTAATTTAAAAGCTACCTGCCCCCCCTCCTTAAGCAGTGTAGTGTTACCTGAAAGTGGACTTAGATTAGTGGCAAATGTATGTGGCAAACTGTCCGGCAACCACTAGAGAAAATTTTAGAGGTAAGTATAATTGATGTGCTAAGAGAGGACAGAAGATGGGGTTGTATAACATTTTGATCATAGGCCATCAGTTAAAGCCAGAAAATCACTATCTAATCACTGTCTAACTGTACGCCCTGTGAACGAAAGTCTTCAAAGTAATCCTACGTCAGGGATCCTAACCTTTCCAGAGTTACGACATTCACAGCCTGGCACGCTACTTAACACCCACTCAATGTCTGGAACCAGGCCATCCCAACAGCCCAGCCTGGAGTGGTCACCAGGCAAAGATGGTGGCACAGGCACCGGCCCAAGCGTCAGGAAATGCAGGCTCCCAGTCTAATCTCCTGCCGGTTGGCTGATAATTAGCCTACACCAGTTTCTTCACACCTCTAGCCTCATTTGAATCATCATTAAAGTGAGCTAACACACTCTAAATAAGCTCTAATATTCTTTCCAAATTCACAATTCTTGAATTCTAAATTGATGAAAATAAAACAATAATTACTAAACGTACACAACTCTACTGTGCAAGTCCAGACTGTACGTGAGTCTGCACACAGACGCCACGAAATACAGCACGGTAAGTTCCCACTGCCTTCGTTAACACTGTTTTATAATTTGGAGGCCAAATGCTAATTCTTGTTTATCAACTGTAAACACAACGAACATAAAAGCAGCCCATTCCACACCACATTTAAACTTACTTAGGTTTTCATAAACACCATGTTTCTTGACAAGGAGACAACTTTCAAAGTTCTCCACTCATTTATCCTGAATTCTTGACTCTTGGTCTTACTGGTTGAAAGCCAAGCCTCCTATTATCACATCACCACAGGACCAAGAGTCCTGGGTAGCGTCTGTCACTGAACTCTGCACTATACCCGACGGTACGTGCGCTGCTGCACGGACTCCTCGTGGCGGACCTGTGAAGTAGGTACCATCCATATTTGATCCATAGAGAAACTGGGTCTCAGAGACGTTAGGGAATTTGGCCCCTGTCATAAGTCTAGTACTTTTCAGGGCCAAAATTCAATTCAAATCTCTCTCAGCTCACACTGTGCTCTTGCCACCCCCCTTCTGGAAAAAAACAATGTACACGGAACCTCAATAAACAAAACGAATACCTGCGATAGTATATTGGACTTTTATAACACACAAATAAACATATTCATGTCCTATCATACGGTAAATCAACGAACATAATAATGAATTCTGATGAGATGTGACATCAGTGTTACTGTCACATTAGCAAGTTTTTCAGGCTCTGCGTCAGTTTACTCCTGTATTTTGTGTTGGTTGCACAGCACCCAACACATCTGAAAAAGCAGCGGGTTTTTAACATTTTGTACGTTGCAGTTGCAGGCTACTCTTCAAGCAAACTGATCCAGAAGTTTGAAGGAAGATGAGCAGGAAACTATAAAAATAAGAGAAGAAGGCCCAGACTTACAACACATACTACGCTAACCTAAAATACAAGAGCATGACTCCAAGATGCCGACCCACTTGGTATTACACCACGGGCACGGGTGGACAGACTCTCCCTAGGTCATGTCCAAATCAACACCCCAAAGTTTGCCCCACATTTCATGGAGCCAGTACAAACGTATTGACACAGGCTTGGGTAGCACAGTCTTCTACAGAATCTGATGTGAATAGGGATCACAAGCCTGAATTTTTTTTAAAAAGAAGAAAAAGAGATCACTTAAGAGATGAACTTTTAGAATTAATGACAGAGTTACAGAGTTATAAGAAATGCCTCCCAGTGGAGGATAGTCTAGTTTAAAGCCTTCCCCAAAGAAGTTAATCTGGAAGCATAAATCGATGTCCTCACGGTTTGACGTCTTCCAATGGATTAAAATAGAGGATATTCTGCAATTTGAGGATGTGATTTCTACCACTATTTTTATTTATTTATTTTTTTACACCTTTATTGGAGTATAATTGCTTTACAATGGTGTGTTAGTTTCTGCTGTATAACAAAGTGAATCAGCCATACGTATACATATATCCCCATATCTCTTCCCTCTTGCGTCTCCCTCCCTCCCACCCTCCAGGCGGTCACAAAGCACCGAGCTGATCTCCCTGTGCTATGCGGCTGCCACTATTTTTAAAAAGAGCTTAAGAAAGAAACTCACAGACACAGAAAACAAACTTATGGTTTTACCAGAGGGGAAAGGGGAGGGGGAGGGATAAATTAGGAGTTTGGGATTAACACACACACTGCTACATATAAAACAGATAACCAACAAGGACCTACTGTATAGCACAGGGAATATTTTGTAATAACTTATAAGGGAAAAGAATCTGAAAAAGAATACATACATATAAAAAGAATATATACACATATTAACTGAATCACTGTGCTGTACTCCTGAAACTAACACAACATTGTAAATCAACTAATCCACAGCACTAATGCACCCTACTTTGGTGTTGTGAGGTTAGTCCCGATTGGAACATGCCTAGGAGGGCTATCTAATTCCAAATGCTCAAATAGGACTGTCAGGATGTAATGAGCTCTTCAAATGAAACCAATGACCTTGTTCTATTGGTTGCCTCTCCTCAATGGGAAGATAACACTGCATTGTTGCACTGGGTATTTTTTCAACGCTCCCTTTGAGATGCAGAGCTAAACTGATACTTTGTAGGCTATCGGCTTGCCAAGCGACAAAAGTGAAACAGCAGAGTAACTGGTTCCAATGATTTTCTTAAACAATACATAGTGTTAGTGCTGAGTAATTTATTAATAAAACTACTAATGCCTAAGATGTTTTTGTCAAGTTTTGCAAAAATGGCATAAATGTTTAAGATGCCATCCACAAAGGCTGACTGCCAGGAAAAAGCAGTCCCATTACATAGGACTTTATGGAATATTTATAAGATCCAGTTTAAAACAATTCCAGGCAGTCGGCCAAAAGTGCAAGATACTTGCTTCGTTTTTATAATTTAAGCATTTTATGAAATTCAGCAAAACAGAAGAGACTTTCAATAACTTCAGGTGCCCCAATAACACTTTTCTTGAGACTGTTCAATACCTTCACAGATATATTCTACGTAGTTATCCGTTTCTTCCCGAAGAATCCCTCAGATACCTTAAGAACTTAATTATGCCACAAAAATTGGCTGGTCCTTGATGGATTTTTTTTAATCAACATATGAAAGAAAGCAGAGGGATGGTATGAAAAGGGTCCCTGGATGTGGGCACTGGAATTATTAGACTATTAGACAAATTACACATGTGAAAAGTTACAGTAGACAAAGCCCATAAACAGGATAACCCTGCATCGCCCAGCAAGGGGGGAAATGGCCACCAGCTTCAACTTCCAGCTGTCAACCTCCTCGAATAAGACAACGTGCTGGGACTTCCTTGGTGGCGCAGTGGTTAAGAATCCACCTGCCATGGACATACATACACTACCAAATGTAAAATAGATAGCTAGTGGGAAGCAGCCGCATAGCACAGGGAGATCAGCTCGGCGCTTTGTGACCACCTAGAGGGGTGGGATAGGGAGGGTGGGAGGGAGGGAGACGCAAGAGGGAAGAGATATGGGAACATATGTATACGTATAACTGATTCACTTTGTTATAAAACAGAAACTAACACACCATTGTAAAGCAATTATACTCCAATAAAGGTGTTAAATTAATTAATTAATAATTAAAAAAGAATCTGCCCACCAGTGCAGGGGACACGTGTTCGAACCCTGGTCCGGGAAGATCCCACATGCCGCGGAGCAACTAAGCCCATGCGCCACAACTACTGAGCCTGCGCTCTAGAGCCCGAGAGCCACAACTACTGAGCCAGTGTGCCACAACTACTGAGCCCGTGCGCCTAGAGCCCGTGCTCCGCAAAAAGAGAAGCCACTCAATAAGAAGCCTGCGCACCGCAACGAAGAGTAGCCCCCGCTCGCTGCAGCTAGAGAAAGCCCGCGCGCAGCAACGAAGACCCAATGCAGCCAAAAATAAATAAGTAAATAAATTAATTTATTTAAAAAAAAAAGATGACGTGCCTGTTGGCAATGACACAAAGGAGGTAGCAAGTCACACCTGGGTGCAGGGGAGGACGATGATGCTTCCCTGGGGAAAGTACAGATTAAATGAACCATAGGAAGTATTCTTTTTTAAATCGAGACTCATTTGCTCCAGGCTGGTTGAAGGGATGTCATTTACTTAAAAAAAGAAAAATCGTGCCCTGATGAGGTTGAATACTGTGGCCTACTTGCAGGGATTTGGGGGCCAGGACTGGTGGAAACAGGACATCTCCCACTGTCTAGAATAGAGAATTAGTTTAAAATATAACATTTTTTAAAGTACAGAACTGAGCGCAACAGAAAAGAACAGAAAACCCCAGAGGCCAAGAGTAAAAAGAGAAGGCAGAGGAGGACGTTGCCAGCCAAGACTTTGGTGCCCCAAAGCCCCAGGGACTGGAGGCGTGGCCTGAGCCTGGAGTGGGGAGCTCGAACCCAGCAGGGGCTGAACCCAGAACCACCAAAGGCACCAAGGATGGAGCAGGGCAAAGATGCTTGCCGTCTCTGCAGGGTTTGGAGAGACAAGATCATCCGTATGATACAGGATGGCCGCGTCGGCAGCACAAGAAGGTACAGGGTGTGTATGCTAATGCCTGCAGGAAGCCGGAAGTCCAAGCAGAGCAATCACCTTCGCGCTCAGGCCGGAACCTCTGCGCCTGCCTCGTGCCTCCAGACGCAAACAGTCTGGATGGACAGTTCCGAACCCGGGCAGATGGAAATCACACACACACACCACACACACAGACCAGTTTAGGAAACTCCGCCACGGAGGAATTATGTAATTTTCCCACTGTCAAAGAGCTAATAAATAAAACAGCTGGTATCTGAACCCAGGCAGTACAGCTATAGAGTTTTTAAGACCCGACAGTTAAATCCAACATTTAATCTCTGCAGTGCTGCACTCACACGGCTGAATGAGATAGGACGGAAATACATCTGGGCCAACAGGGGTCACTTGAAAAGAAATGACAAATTTAGAACCAAATGAAGATGAATGTAATACATATCGATATCTTAGGGAAACGGTTCACGTGGTACCTGAAGAAAAATATTTAGCCTTATGGGCATGGATGAAAATAAAATTAAAAATTAATGAGCTAAGTGTCCAACTTAAGCTTGTAAACCCTAAGGAGAGGGGCGGTACTACAGACTGAATGCTTGTGTCCTCCCAGAATTTATATGTTGAGGCCCTGCCCCCAGCGTGGCTGTATTTGGAGACGGGGCCTCTAGGGAAATAATTAAGGTTAGATGAGGTCATGAGGGTGGGACCCCAATCCAATAGGACTAGTATCCTTATAGGAAGAGATGCCAGAGAGCTCCCCCCACATTCACCCAGGAAAAGCCTGGTGAGGTCACAGCGGGAAGTCGGCATCTGTAGCCCAAGCAAAGAGGGCCTTCACCAGAACCGGACCACACCGGCACCCCGACCTCAGACGTCCAGCCTCCGGAACTGTGAGAAGAAAACATCTGTTGTTTAAGCCGCCCCAGCAATGGTACTTTGTTACGTCAGCCTTAGCTGAGTAACACAGAAGGAAACAAAGGTAAGAGCAGGATCTTGACATGGAAAATAGTGAGGTGAGATGCTGTTCTACAACCGTGACCTTCATAAACTTCCTGGGCCATTTTGATCTATGATAACTTTGCATGTTTACAGATAGGTCATTCTCCAACTATTTTTCTTCTTAAAAATTGCCTTTGCTATTCTTGGTCCTTTTCATTTTCATACAAATTTTTAAATCAGCCCATCAATTTCCATAAAATATTGCAGGATTTTTATTGGAATTGCATTGAATCTACAGATGTGTTTGGAAATGATGGCATTTTCACAAAAATGTGTTTTCCAATCCACGGATATAGCAAGTCTCTCCATACATGAGGGTCTTCCTTAATTTATTTCAGCAATGTTTTATAATTTTCAGTATAGAGATCTTGCACTTCTTTCACTAGATTTATTATTAGGTATTTCATCTCTGTGGTGCTACAGGTAATTTATTAAAATTTTATTTCTAATTATCTAATGACAGTGAATAGAGATGCAAGTATTAACCTTGAAAACTTTACCCACTAATGTGAATAGCTCACCTGCAGATTCTTCTGACTTTCTATGTACAGTACCCAATACAGCATCTGAACACACTGAGTCCAATATCTGAACTATTTTCTGTCCGCTGAGCGATTTCCTCAGTAGCAATGATGACTATTTTTTAAAGGGATATTGAGGAATTATGCTTCCAGCTTACTTAAATTAGATGACAGTGCATTAGAAGAGCTAGAATTCTTCCCTGTCCACCCTACCCTCAGCTCAGGCTGAGCTCAACAGCCTTCCTGCAGACGTGGCCAGCACCCTGTGCTCACAGCTGTCTTTCCGAAATGACCTACGTATGACGTCATCTTCCCCTTCCTTGTCTTTCCCCTGTCCTGCAAACGAGGTCTGTCTTCTTCATTCTGTATCCCCAACACCCACTGGAAGATAAGCTCTCAATAAATAGCTATGGAACCAAAGGGCCAAACTAGGTTATCTGAGTCCAATAATGGCCAAGGCTTTCACTAAATGATCTTATTCAATCTTCATGAAAAACCTGTGAGGTATGAAGAGCAGGTATTATTAATAACCAGGTTACAGGAAACTATGGGTCAAAACAGTGGTTAAGGGGACTTCCCTGGTGGTCCAGTGGTTAAGACTTCGCCCTCCAATGCAGGGGGTGCGGGTTCGATCCCTGGTCGGGAAGCTAAGATCCCACATGCCTTGAGGCCAAAAACCAAAACATAATACAGAAGCAATATTGTAACAGATTCTATAAAGACTTTAAAAATGGTCCACATCAAAAAAAATCTTAAAAAAAAAAAAAAAAAAAAAAAAAAACAGTGGTTAAGTAGGAACTGCCCACAGCCCGGTCTGGGGCAGATCCAGGGTCCAGGGGGGCACATGCATGTCCCCTTCTGGGCTGTGTCCATACAAACACGAAAATGCTGAGAGTTCGACCCCGGGTCAGATTTCTGTTGCACATCTAACCAACGCGCGTGACTGCCTTATGTGTCTGCCCCATCACCCAAGTCTTCAGTAATAAAGGACCTCTGCGGCAGGCAGGTCTCCCACTTTTACTGTAAACCAGTCATAACTAGGCTACATGGTTCAGATCTTCACATCACTATAGTCAAAGTGGGCGGTTATCAACTTAAGAGTGTCCCCCAAATTCACGTGTTGAAGCTCTAACCCCACATGTGACTATATTTAAAGATGGGGCCTTCAAAGAAGCAATTAAGATTAAATGAGGTTGTAAGGGTGGAGCCCTGATCCAATAGAGTAAGAGGGAGAAATACCAGGAACTCACCCAGAGAAGGGGCCGTGAGGACCCAGCAAGAAGGCCAGGAGAGGCCTCAGCAGAAACCCAACCTGCCAGCACCTTGACCTTGGGCTTCCAGCTCCAGATGGTGAGAGGATAAGTTTCCAGTGGCTGAGCCGCCCAGACTGTGCTGTTTTGTTACAGCACACGAGCTGACTAATACATGGGCCCCAAGCAAAGCTACTGGACAAAGGTCCCCCCGTGTGTTTGCACCTCCCCTGTCTGGGCCCCCTCACTTCCGGGCACCCAGGAAACTCGGAAGCACGGCACGTCCCACCCACTTGTCTTCTGCAGCAGACCCTGCACTGGATCGTGTCCCCACCCTCAACCCCTACTGAATGGAGAAGAAACTCAGTGTCCGCATCTTATGTGTGGACCCCGGCTCTCTTGCATCTCTGATGCCTGCCAGTGCAAACCCAAACACTTGTATTTTGGAAGTAAAACAAATGAAGAGACAGCCTGACCAGCCTCTGCGACAGGGTCCTGTGATGCTTCTCCTTCTTTAAAATTAATTCCTTTGGGCTTTCCATCCCCTTCTCAAGACCAAAAGACTCCCCACAAAGTGCCCTAGGAACTGGAGCCCTTTCTTTCTTGCCTTTTCTCTTTTCCTAATGAGCGAGGCCCAGATGGGAATTTCCCGGTGGTCCAGTGGTTAGGACTTGGCGCTTTCACCACCCGCCACGGCCTGGGATTCAACCCCTGGTCGGGGAACTAAGATCCCACGGGCTTCACAGTCAAAACAGACAAACAAACAAAATATTATAACACTGTCTTGGGTATAATGTATACTGACTTAACACAGATAACAATTATGGCATGAAAGATGGGGAAACGTGGACCTATACAATTACAGTATTTCTACCTTTTACATGAAGTGGCACAAGGCTAATTGTAAGTGGACTATGAAAAGCTGAGAATATACATAGTAAAGCAACCATTAAAAAATAATGCAAAGAGGGCTTCCCTGGTGGCGCAGTGGTTGAGAGTCCGCCTGCCGATGCAGGGGACATGGGTTCGTGCCCCGGTCCGGGAAGATCCCACATGCCGCGGAGCGGCTGGGCCCGTGAGCCATGGCCGCTGAGCCTGCGCGTCCGGAGCCTGGGCTCCGCAACGGGAGAGGCCACAACAGTGAGAGGCCCGCGTACAGCAAAAAATAATAATAATAATAATAATAATGCAAAGATGTATAGTTAAAAGTTAATGCAAAAATTAAATAGAATTTTTTTTAAAAAGGGACAGCCTCTTTCAGAGGCGCCATCAGCCCCCCCACATTGGACCCCCATCACACCCCCGTCAGCCCCCATCAGACCCCCCATCAGGCCCCCATTGGACCCAGTCCATGAGCTGGACAAGCTCTCTCTGTCCGACGGTGCTGACAATGAGATTATAACCATTGCCACGGGGCGCTGGGGCCGCAGGGATGTGCCGTTAGCCACTCACCAAGCAGGACTTATTTATCACAAGTGCTCAGACCTTGAAAAGGACTCCCGTTCCCGAGTAATATTTGCTCCTATGCTAATTCGATCTTGGAAAAGCCAAGTTTCCCTCCCAAGAAACGCAAGTAAGAGAAAGAAGAGCAGGCTTTTAGCCAAAGTAAATGGGAGAAAGACTCTAATTCTATCTCGACTCGTTTCACAGATTTTCCAATTTAGGGATTTGAAGAGGGTCCGCACTTCACTTGTTTGTCCCAGCCTCTGGGACAGGGTCCCTGTGATGCTTCTCCTTCTTTAGAATTAAGTCCTTTGGGCTTTCCTTCACTGTCTGTCCCTGTGACTTAAGACAAATCCCGCTGACAGCAACAAAGCACTTTCTGTGTCCCCACATCAGTTAATGTGAAGGGGACATGTTTACTAGCAGCTTCATCTATTCAGTGCAAATACTCTTGCATTCTTTTCCTCCATCAGAAACAAAGCCTTCAAAAATCACAGGGAAACTTCCAAAGTCTTAAGCTAGCCTTCGCAGCCACGTGATGTCCGTGTGCATCTCAGCTGTACACACACGCCTCCCTCAGCCCCTAAACTTCTTCCCTTTGTGAAACGTTAAGACCAGAAGCTGGCATTTTGAGTGCTGGTCGCCATTTTTACAACTCTGCACGGCGCAAACAATAAAATACCAACGAAAGCTCACTTTGATCCAAAGAAATTCCTTCCTCTGAGAATCAGCTGAAAGGAAAGCACCTTTTATGTTCTGTAGAAAACTGACAATAGACTTAATTAGACTTGACATACTGAATAAGCCAACAGTTGTTGGAATTTCACATCAGAATATACCAAGTTGTTTTTCTTTAGCTATTACGTAGTTGTATCAGGAAACATTTGATTCTACCAAAGTAATCAGCTGTGTGGAAGTTTTAGTATCAGATTTGCAAAAGAAGTATAGTATAATTTTAATACTGTACTTGCTAATCTTTTACTTTAAATACAGAGTAATCTTTTGAATTGAATTTAACTATAAAGCTTCCATAAAATAAAAAGGCATGATCTCATAAAATCAAATCAGTCTTTAATTGTAATAATAAAAATTACATTTAAGTAATGGTGTCTCTGAGTTAATAGCTCCAGAAAATAGCAGCTGAAATGCCAATCTTTGTTACCTGAGCAACTATTTCTTTAACATTTCTGTAATTAAAAGATGAAGCTCTGTTATAGACTCAAATTGTCCCATGACTCTGCAGAACTCCTGTTTGGAGTGAATCCCCAACTGACCCCACCAGGAAGTGGTGAAAGGGACATTGCAGAGCAAAGACGAGTTCCCTTGGTCTCTGAAGGGGTGACTCATTTTAACTAGATTCCAGAGTACAATGGCACCATTAAACCAGGAAACATGAAGAAAAATAACTCTATGCCAACATTATCCTTATTACTAAAGACGGAAGTAAATTTTGTTGGTGTTTTTCAGGGCATAGTGAGTAATATTTCCCCAGTATTACACATCATTATTGCTAATTTGTGGGTTATGGGGTTTATAAGTCTGATCTTCATTTTTGAATGCATCATGAAGCCAGCCAATGAGGAAATCCTACTTTACAAACGAACTTTATTTCCAAGAAAGGCTCCTACTTGTTTAAATCTTCAAGGTAACACATGTTACTCCTGTGTCTCAGAGAAGACTACTAGCAGGGTTGAAAAGCAGCCCACGGGACAGGAGAAAATACTTGCAAATCATATGTCTCATGAAGGATTGATATCCAGAATACACAAAGAATCCCTAAAACTCAACAACAACAAAAACAAACAAAAACCCAATTCAAAATGGGCAAAAAAAGGAGCCTGTCTATTAAAAAGTTAATTCACCCTTTCCAAGGTTTCCAATCTTTTTATGCACCCAATTATTGAGCAAAATTACTTGCAAAAACCAGGAGGAGCTAGTGTCTCCGATTTAAATCAATAGCAGAAGGCTGGTCTCTGAACTACCTGGTCCATACAGCAAGAGGATGTTTTGCTCAATTACTGAAAATAAAGGGACAATGGGGAACGATGTGATGACCCTTGGGCAGGGTACCCAGGGACACCAAGTCTGGCCCTCACCACCACCATCAGTCCCCACGAGGCCCTGAGGTGGTGAATATGGGAAAGAGTGACTGGGCCACGTGGAACTTCACGTGTCCTTGGCCGTTGGCCCCCAACCCCAGTGTACAACCGTGTAAATTGGGTTGGACGTGAAGATGCCTTGTTTCCTAAGCTGCTTGGGAACAGATGACTTGAAGGCAGTGAAACGCCACAGCTGCTTCTACCTTCATCCTCCCCACCGCCACCTTCAACTGTGGAACCGCAGCCTTGATCTGATCACCGCGACACAAAAAAGGCAGGTCCAATCACGGTGCCTGTGGCTAGGAGAGCAGGTCGCCCTCCCACGGCCCATCATCTCCTCTGCTGACAGAGCCTGATTTCTGCTGGGCACTCTGCTCCCAGGAACGAAGGACTACATCTTCCACCCTCCCTGGAAACTAGGGACTACATTCTGGCCGAAGGTGCATGATGGGACGAGCTCTGAGGGGCCTCACGCAGCTGGAAAGGGGTCTCCTTTTTCCTTCTTCCTTTCCTTCCTCTGTAGGTTTTACTACGACGTCTGGAGCTTCAGACGCTGTTTTAGCCAATGATCGTGACCTTGAGAATGTAAATCCCTCCGGCAAAGCGCAAAGACAGAAGGATACTGAGGTCAGACTATTTTGTGGAGCCACCAGAGCTGCCTGTTGGCCAACTACTCGTGCGTGTAGGTGACTATAATCTGAGCTCCATTATCTGCAATGACATGTCATCCCAAGAGTGTCCCCCACGCCACCCCGCCCCTGCCACCCTCACGAGTGGAGAAGCAGAGCCTGAGCCCAAACCAGCCCCCGGTGTGGGCAGCGGGGGAGGGGAGAGGGGAGGGGCTTCCCAGAGGCCCCTCGGCCGCCCCCCCGCCACCGCCCCCGAGGGCCGCTCTTGGGAAAAGCCAAAGAACACCTGTCGTGTTTGTCACTGATGTCATTCATCTCACCTGAGGGACTGTCTTCTTCTCTGCCGGATGGACTTAAGGAAGCAGAAGGCTGTGAGGATCAATTCGAAATACTGACCTCTGAAACTAAGGTTATTTTTCAAAGTACAATACATCCTAAATGAACGGTCATATGCGGTGACTTCTGAAAACGTTCGGAGGAGAAAGTCACTCGAAGGAGGACTTGGACCAGCCACGGAGAACGACGGAGACGTTTAGCAAAGAGGAGACCGAGGAGGGGGGCTGAAAGCAGCCTCGTGAACCCGGCAGGCGACACACGAACAGCGCCTTGCACTGCAGCCCAAGTCCCGGCCCCAAGCCCACGCCCCCGCCCCCGCCTCTGCCCGCGGACGTCACGCACGTCACGCACGTCACGTCACGCCACGTCACGTCACGTCACGTCCCCACACGTCTGCGGCTGCGGCGGTGAAGTTGCCGGTTCCTCTTTTTTCCGCGGTTTCGGGTGGCTTGTGGCTGGTGGCCCGGGAGGAGCCCCGCACGCGGGTGTAATCTCCCCTCGTTTAACCTACCCGTTAGCAGTCACAGGTAATCATTTGAACTCGGAGCGAACGTCTTCCTCACACTTGCACCTTGTCTTTAGAGCCCTAGAGTAACCCAGGATTAACCCACTCTTTGAGCAAACGCTGGGAGCTCCTCGTGCGCCGAGCACAGGCAGATGTGGGGCGCAGGTGTGTGCAGGTGTGCGCGGTGCACCCGCACACCAGCGCGGGGCTGGGGCACCAGCGGGCGCACGACACCCGAGTCTTCAACTCGGCGTCCCCCGAGTGCCGCTGACGACCACTACCGGGGTGCGGCCACCCTGGAGGGATGAAGGACTGTCCCGGGGAAGCGATATGTGACTGATGCTCGGCCAGGCTGGCGGAGGAAAGAGAACAGTGCGTACAGGGACCTGCCCTGGACAGGATTTTGCTGCGTTCAAGGTGCTGAGGGCCGGGACGACCACATCCGAGAGCGCAAGAAAGCAGGAGGGGCCCTGGGCAGGTGGCTTGAGAGCAGGCCTGGCCCTTCATTCTCAGGGCAACGAGTGTAATCACAAACATGACAAGATGACACTTGCATTTTCAAAAGGTTCCTCCAAAAGTTCGAACAGGAAGGCTGGGGCCAGGAGCGGGGGTGGGGCGGGTCGACCTCAGCTTCCATGAGGTCAGCGCTCGCCCCGCGTCCCCCGCAGGACAGCACGGCGCCGGCAGCGGGTGCGGAGGCAAAGGTGGATGCACGTTGGTAGGTGGGCGTGGAGGCCCAACCTGGGGTCCTGCCCTGCAGGAGTCAGAGGGCGTGAGGCGGGAAGGCAGAACCTGAGCGGCCCAGCCTTTTCGGAGTTAGCAGCGCTGCCCAGGAGCCCAGCGAGGTGGGGAGCAGAGCAGCGGAGGTGGGTCCAGAGACAGGGCCGCAGCCCACCATGTCCAAGGCTGCCGGGTGGTGAAGGAGCCGGGGATTCAGGTTCACAGAAAAGAGGAGCCTGTTGCTTATTCAGTGGTGTCGCCGCTGGCGTGATCAGAGTATTTTATCCGGTTTATTGCAAATGTTCAATATTTTTGCCACAATATTAGTTAAATGAGCTCTCTTAACTAACCCTAGAATTCAAATGTAACTTATAGTTTGTATTACAAGTTCCCAGAAAAACAAAACCTGACTTACAAAGGCGTTTTAGGACAGACACCCAAGACTGGCAGCACCTTCACAGAGAGGACCTGCCAGAATCGGGTGTAAGGAAAGGACGGGACTTCGCTCTGACAGCATTACAGCTGGATCTCAGCCTAAAAAGAAGCCGCGCAAGAGCCGCGGCACCACCGCTGCCTGTACGCGAGGCTTGTAACCTCTGTGCTGTACGTGGCCAATTGTGCCTTTGAAGCAGCCTGACAAGCGGCTCCCACGCACCCAGCATCACGCTGTCAGGGCGCGGGATCAACGAAGGGCAGCCAGTGCAGGCGTGTGTGTCTTTATGCTGAACCTGAACTTAAAAGAGTGGCCAACACCTAGACCACGTGTGATTTGCTGTCATTGTTCTCATCCAGCGTTAACTGGGAGCCATAGACATGTATTGCGTTGGCCAAAAAGTGCCTTTGGTTTTTAAGTAAAAATAAAAGACACATTTTTCATTTTCACCAAGAACTTGATTGAACAACGTATTCACCCTTTTGTTCCACTACCTTCTGCCATTTTCCAGGCAACTTCATAATTCCATCTTCCCAAAACTTTATCTTTGTGAGCAAAGAACTGTTCCAAGTGCCTTTTACAATCTTCCAGGGAATTGAAATTTTTTCCATTAAGAGAAGTTTCTAAGTGGAAATCTGAAGGTGCAATGTCTGGTGAATATGGCAGATGAATCAGAACTTCCCAGCCAAGCTGTAACAGTTTTTGCCTGGTCATCAAAGAAACATGCCATCTTGTGTTATCCTGATGGAAGATGATGCATTTTCTGTTGACTAATTCTGGATGCTTTTCATCAAGTGCAGCTTTCAGTTGGTCTAATGGGAGCAGTACTTGCTGGAATTAATTGTTTGGAAGGAGCTCATAACAGAGGACTCCCTTCCAGTCCCACCATATACACAACATCACCTTTGGACGAAGACCGGCCCTTGGTGTGGTTGGTGGTGGTTCATTTTGCTTGCCCCACGATCTCTTCTGTTCCACATTATTGTACAGTATCCACTTTGCATCACCCGTCACAACTTGTTTTAACAATGGAACGTTTTTGTTACATTTCAGTAGAGAATCACATGCGGAAATACAGTCAAGAAAGTTTTTTTCTCTTATGTGGAACCCAAACATCAAAGCGATGAACATAACCCAGCTGGTACAAATGATTTTCAGCGCTTAATTTGAATATTTTGAGTATGTCGGCTATCTCCCGTGTGGTATAACGTTGATTGTTCTCAATTAATGTCTCGATTTGATCGCTGTCAACTTCAACTGGTCTGCCAGGCTGTGGAGCATCATCCAGGGAGAAATATCCAGCATGATACTTTGCAGACCACTTTTGACATGTTCGATCAGTCACAGCACCTTCTCCATACACTGCACAAATCTTTTTTTGCATTTCAGTTGCGTTTTTACCTTTCTTGAAATAATAAAATGTAATATGCTGAAAATGTTGCCTTTTTTCTTCCATCTTCAGTATTAAAATGGCTACACAAAAATTCACCAATTTTGATAAGTCTTTTTTAAATGCACGCTGATATGACAGCTGTCACATATAATCTAACAAAATTGTTCTGAATGACGTTAAAGACAACGAAGTGCTACCAGAGCCATCTTACGGGAAAAAAAGAACGAACATTTTGGCCAACCTAATACACACTGCCAATCTCAAACTCCCTAACTATCCCTCCTCCCATCCTTCCCCTCTGGTAACTGTAATTCTACATCGAGGCCACTGATGAGATTTAAACAAGCTGGAGTCAGGAAGCAGGATGTCAGAGATTTCTCCTCCCAGTTTACACCAGCTACTTCTTCATAGGTCTGGCGTGGGCCCTGGGCACGGCGATCAGCTTACCTATCTCTTGGGTGGGCCCCACCCCACCTTGCACTGAACTGTGAGCTGCACATGGCAGGGACCTCCGTCATCATCCCGGGCATCCTGCAGCCCACTGCCCCGCACAGCACCGGCACCTGGCAGGCACTCAGCGTGGGTATTTACTGAATGATATGCAGAGCCATTAAATCCTTCACGTGGGGAGTGTCATGGCCAAGTCTGCGTTTTAGATAGATGTCCGACTGCTTTAAAGAGGAACTGACCTTTTTTGCACAGCAGTGGTCCTGGTAAAGACAGAGAAAGTTGGAAGGCAAGGGATAGATGAGATTTTTAAATCTGAGGTGAAATCTGCAGGACTCGATGACAGGAAACATGGTGTATTGCTTGCTTTCAAGATCATCTGTTGGTTTTCACTTATTGATAGGATCCTCAAATATCTGATTAAGATATATTAAAGAAAAACCTTCAAGCTTCTTAATTCTACCTTTCTCCATTTCTCCTTTCTTTTTCTTCCTCTTCGTCACGAACTGGATGTTGTCATAAAATCGGGCCTGTATAGCAGCTCTCCATCATCAAGATGAAGAGACAAACGTTAGATCAGACCCACGCAGATTCTGAGAGCACAAGTATGCTGCATGAGCAAGTGGCTGAGCTCCCCCGGCACCTGCGCTGCAGCATCTCATCCCACACCCGAGGCCTCGGGAAGAGTATCCAGTGACCAGCTGAGTTAGGAATGAAAAGCTCAGGCCTCTTGTGTGAATGGTCGTGTACGATAGGCTGGTACCACCCAAAACTAGGCAGCTGGAGCCCTACAGCCCCGTACAGGCTGCTCTGAAGGACGGTGGTTAAGGGAAGTCCTCCTAGCAGGCAGAACTTCAGGTAAAGCATCCCGTTGTTCATTCTGCCCGGAAGGAAATATGGCCAGAGCTTTCCCGAGCAGTGGCTGTCCATTTGGCTGGATGGTCAAAGATTTGGAAGGAATACACTTGGAAAGGAGACAACAAGGTGTGAGGAAACACGTGGAGAGACCTCTCCAATGGACACAGAGTGTGAGTGTATCTGTGTCTCGTGGGAAGGCTTAGCAAACGGCAGCTTCATCAGAGAAGGACTGGATGGGCTTCGTGAATGTCCGACAGCCTCTCTCCCAGTTGCCACGGCCGTGTCACATGGACTTTTGAACAGAGGGGCTACAGCACCAAGAATGGAGGTTATTCTTGGGCTCAGCAGCGTGGACGTCCACTCACAGAGGCTACTGTGGCTGCGGCCACCCTGAGTCCCACATTGCCAGCAGCAGAGGCCATCGCTGAGTCCTCGGGAGGTACCAGACCCCAGGGAGACCAGTTGACCCCTGACAGCGGGCTGATAGCATTTCCATCATGGGAGAGGTAGGTCTGTCTTCTCTCTGGAATAGACAGGTACTCTAGACAGAGATTCGCTTTCCCTCCCCACAATGCTTTTGCCAAAATTACCATCCATGGAATTAGGCAATACTCTTTTCATCAACAGATATTCCATGTAACACTGCTTCTGACCAGGGAACTCATCTGAGGGCAAATACCGTGTGGCAGTCGGCTCCTGTCCGTGAAATTCACTGCTCCTACCACCTTCTCCGTTCTTCTGAAGCAGCTGCCTAGTGGAATGGTAGCCTTGTAGGGCTGGGGTAACATCCTCCCAACTGTGCTGTGTGCTCTGAATCAGTGGCCCAAATAAGGTTCAAAGTTCAGCTCAGGCATTGCCCCAGGAAGTCTTTCCTGAGTCAGACCTCCTCAAATGCACATGTCCTCGGACTGAGCAGGGTTCTCGCAAATCACGTTATATCCCTTTATCATAATCATTACTACACTTTACTAACATTACCTGCCTACACATTTTCCTCCTCGTACCCTAGAATTTAAAATGCTCAGGGAAGTGGTGCCTGACATAGACAACATTTCATAAATACGTGTTAAATTGATTGCATCTAGCATTATACTTCTTATAGATAACTCTGCAGCAGTTTCAAAAAGATTATACACACCGACCAGATACATGGGGTTCAATACCTCACCTTACTCCTTCACTCAGGCAAAATCAGGACAGTTAACAGCTTCCTTTCTAACCACAAAACATCTCTGCATCAGTGCCATATGCTCCATCAAAGTACTCACGTGCACACAAATTACACATTCTACCTTTTCCCTTGTATCCCAGGCTGATAATAGGTAAGATATAGAATATTCATGTATAGAGGTTTCAGTAGCTTAGGGGTAAAGGTAGCAGTAAAAAATCATGAAGAAAATATTACATATCAAGTTTGTAGGCTTCAGCTAAAGCAGTAATTAGTGGAAAATCTTTAGCCTTCAATGTATATGTTAGAAAAGAAGAAAGCTGAAAATAAATGAGGTAACCATCCATCACAAAAAGGAAGAAAAAATGTAAACTAAAGAACATAGAGACAGAAATAATAAAGGGCTGAAATTAATGCGATAAAAACAAACATTCAATAAAGAAGATCAGGGCTTCCCTGGTGGCGCAGTGGTTGAGAGTCCGCCTGCCGACGCAGGGGACACGGGTTCGTGCCCTGGTCCGGGAAGATCCCGCATGCTGCGGAGCGGCTGCGCCCATGAGCCACGGCCGCTGAGCCTGCGCCTCCGGAGCCTGTGCTCCACAACGCGAGAGGCCACAACAGTGAGAGGCCCGTGTACCGCAAAAAAAAAAAAAAAAAAAAAAAAAGATCAAAGGCCAAAATTTGCTTTTTGAAGTAATTAGTGAAGTTGATAAGTTTCTGACCTGAGCAAGGATTTAGAGAAGATGAACAAATAGCCAATATCAGGAGTGAAAAAAGGGACATCACTAGAGACACTTTAGGAATTATAAAGATAATGTAATGAAAAAGTTTATGCCTATAAAATTGAAAATTTAGAACAAAGTTTTTAATTCCTTGAAAAGTATAACAAACTGACTCAAGAAATAAAGCAAAGCCTAAATCATTCTATAATAATTAATGAAATTAAATCAACAGCTTTTCCCACTAAAAGAATGCCATACTCCAGTGGTTTTATAAGTGACTTTTATCAAACTTTCAAGGAACAGATCACTAATCCCTTAACAAAATAGGAATAGAGGGAGAATGTTTGTCCAGATAAGGAGTATCTACGAAAATCTGCATCAAAGTTCACTTTAGTGGTGAAACATTAGAAGCATTTCTTTTACTATCACAAATGAAACAATGACACCGCAGTCTCTTACAGTCAACATTGGACAAGAGGTATAGCTTGCACAGTAAGAAAAGAAAAAGAAATTAAAGGCATGAGAATTGGAAAGGAACGGATTTCATTATTTACAGATGATACAACTGTCCAGAAGACCCAAAGAATATTCAAATTACTGAAAATAGAGTTTATCAAAATAGCGTACCATACAATCCATATACAATAATCAATATCATTTCTTGACAGTGACAGAAAAGAAAATCAAAAAATTTTAATACCATTCAAATAGCAAAAAAACCTTTATAAATCACAAGGTATGGGTCTGACATCAGATGGGTAAAACCTGCATGGGGACATTTTATAAAGTTTTATTGAAAGGCATTTAAAAAGAACTACAAAACAAATGCAGAGCGATACTATGTTTATGCACAGAAAGACTCAATATCACGCTGAGTTCTCCCCCAACCAGATGTACCAGATAACTCCACATATATCTAGAGTATTTAAGATGGTGGCACAGCTATAGACCACAAACCAATGGAAAAGAATAGAAATTACAGAATTAAACCCATGTATATATGGAAAGTTGATATAAAACAGAGACAGTTCTGTATACCATTGAAGAAAGGATAGCTACTTATTAAATGGTCCTGGGAAAATTAAGTGTCTTTAGTGAAAAAATATGTATATATATCAGACTGGATCTCTACATTACATCATACACAGAACTCAGGTCCAGGTAAATCAAAGGCAGTATAGGTGAATATGATCCGAGGGTAGAGAAATTTCTCCTAAACAGAAGACAAAAAGCACTAACTATAAAGAGAAAGCTTGATAAATTGGCTACATTAAAATTAAGAGCTTCTCTTTGTCAAAAAAACAATATAAAGAAAATGAAAAATAAGCCCCAAACTGGGATATTAGCAACACATTTAACTGACAAAGGACCTATATTCAGAATATATAAAGTACTACATATGAACAGACTAGGTAAAGGTAAATGACACTAAATAGAAAAAGACATGGTCAGGGATTTCACAGAAGAGGAAATAATAGAAAGTTATCATATGAAAAGTTGTTCTACCTGAGTAATCAGGAAAATTCAAACTAAGACTATGATGGGGTCACACGTTACACTTACTAGATTTAAGAAGCTTAACAATGCCAAATGTTAGAGACACTGGACTGGAGAGAACTTTACACCCCACTCTTGGGAATATACATTATTGTAACCACTATGAAATCACTATAAAAAGCATTTTGACATTGTTTAATAAAGTTAGACACTTACATACCTTACCTAGGAATTTTATTATTAGGTATATACCCTAGAAAAATTCTTGTATCTCTATACCAGGGAACCTGTGTAGAAATGTTTAGAGCAGCCCTAAGTCTAATAAAAAAATAAGCTAGGAAAACACTGAATGTCCACTGACTGGAGAATGAATAAACAAATTGAGGTATAAACATGACACAGTAGCAGTGAAGAAAAAAAACAGATGACCTACAACTGTAGGCAACAGTGTGGATGAATCTAAAAAACATAACATTAAATGAAAAAAAGTCCTAGAAGATAATATTAAGTATGAGACCATTTGTATAAAGCTGAAAAATAAGGAGGGAAATGTAAACATATTGTTGAGGATACAAAACATATAGAATAAAACTGTATAAACAAAAGCAAGGCAATGATAAACACCAAATTCAGAATGGTGGGTTTCCTCTGTAAGAGAATCCCTGAGATAGAACGAAAAAGGTACAGAGGTACATGCAAGGCAGTGGTGATCTTCTAGTCCCTACATTAGGGTGTGGGTTCAAATATTACCTTATTAAACTTTCACATATATTCACATATAATACATAAGAGAAAGAAACTCTACCTTATCTAATACCAAACCCAGGCAAACAGAGTATAAGAAAACCACACAACAATATCCCTCATGAACATAGATGCAAAAATTCCCCACAAAATATTAGCAGATTGAATCTAGCAATACAAAGAAAAGAATAATACTCCATTGTCAGGCGGGGAGGCGGGGATTATTCCAGGAATGCAAGGCTGCTTCAGCATTCAAAACTCAATCGATGTAATGCATCATATAAACAGACAAAAGAAGACAAACCACATGATCATATGAATTGGTGCGGGAAAGCACTTAACAAAATTCAACATCAACTCATGATAAAATACTCAGAAAACTGGGAATAAAGGGAAATCCCTTAACCTGATAAGGGGCATCTACAAAAAAAAAAAAAAAACCTAGAACTAACATTATATAAATATCATATTGCAGGTCCTAGCCAATTCAATGTGGCAAAAAAGAAAAATAAAACGCATACAAAAATTTTCCCTGTTCTCAGATGCCGTGATTATAGAAATCCCAAAGGTTCTACAAAACAAGCTTCTAAAACTAAGTGAGCTTAGCAAGTTTGTAGGATACAAAGTCAACCCACAAAAATCATGTTTCTGTATATAAGCAATGAAGAATTAGAAACATTTTTAAATAGTAACATTTATACTAGTTCCAAAAATCATACATTTAGGTATGAAAACTGTAAAACCTGTTTAAAGAAAGGAAGGAATATCTAATTAAAAGGGGAGACAGGGCTTCCCTGGTGGCACAGTGGTTGAGAGTCCGCCTGCCGATGCAGGGGACACGGGTTCGTGCCCCGGTCCGGGAAGATCCCACATGTCGCAGAGTGGCTGGGCCCGTGAGCCATGGCCTCTGAGCCTGCGCATCCGGAGCCTGTGCTCCGCAACGGGAGAGGCCACAGCAGTGAGAGGCCCGCGTACCGCAAAAGAAAAAAAAAAGTGGGGGGGGAGGACATAACAGTGTTCATGGATTGGAAGACTATCCAATCAACTTACAGGTTTAATGCAATTCCAATCAAAATCCCAGCAGGGCTTCCCCGGTGGCGCAGTGGTTAAGAATCCACCTGCCAATGCAGGGCACATGGGTTCGAGCCCTGGTCCGGGAAGATCCCACACGCCGCGGAGCAGCTAAGCCCATGCGCCACAACTACTGAGCCTGCGCACCTAGAGCCCGTGCTCCACAACAAGAGAAGCCACCGCAATGAGAAGCCCGTGCACCGCGTCGAACAGTAGACCCCGCTCGCTGCAACTAGAGACAACAAAGACCCAATGCGGCCAAAATAAACCAAAAATAAATAAATAAAATTTTTTTAAAATCCCAGCAGAACTTCTGTGTATACATTCAAGCTGATTCAAAAATTGATAGGGAAAGACAAGGATCTAAAATAGCCGAACAACTGAAAAGAAGAGCAAACTTGGAGGACCTCCACTAACCAATTTTAAGAATTATTATAAAGGTACAGCAATCAAGACAGTATGGTATTGGCAAAGGAATAGAAGAAACATATCAGTGGAACAGAATAGAGAGTTCAAAAACAGACCCACACAAATACGGCCATTTGATCTTTGAAAGAGAGGCAAAGGCAATTAGTAGAAAATGGATAGTCTTTTCAACAAATGCTGCTGGAATAACTGGACATCTGTATGCAAAACAAAAACAAACAAACAAAAAAACTTCACCACCATCTAAACCTCACAGCTTATATAAAAATAAACCCAAAATGCATCACAGATCTAAATCTCAATGTTAATCTATAAAAATTTTAGAAGAAATCATAGGAGCAGTCTTTGTGACCTGGAGTTAGGTAGAGATTTTTTAGATATGACACCAAAAGCACAATCCATGGAAATAAAAATTGATGAATTGGACTTCATCAAAATTAGAAATGTTTGCTCTGCAAAGGCACTGTTAAGAAAACAAAAAGATACGCTATAGACTGGGGGGCAATATTTGTAAATCACTTATCCACCAAAAGACTGGTATCCAGAAAATACAATGAATTCAAGCAACCCTTTTTTTTTTTCAACATCTTTATTGGAGTATAATTGCTTCACAATGCTGTTAGTTTCTGCTGTGTAACAAAGTGAATCAGCTATACGTATACATATATCCCCATATCCCCTCCCTCTTGCGTCTCCCTCCCACCCTCCCTATCCCACCCCTCTAGGTGGTCACAAAGCTCAGAACTGATCTCCCTGTGGCAACCCTTTTTTTTAATGCGCGAAAGAACAGACACTTCACCAAAGACAATATGCAGATGGAAAATAAACACCCGAAAAGATTCTCAACACCATTCTCCATTCGGGGAAATTCAAACCACGATGAAATGGCACCACCTGCATCATGGCTACTAGGAGGAGGGGAAACTGACAACAGCCCAAGCTGAAGAGGACGCGAAGCAACACGCTGACGGCGTCGTGTGACGTTAAACACACTTACATGGCACCCCCCACTCCTAGATATCTATCCAAGAAAAATGAAACATACGATCACACAAAAACCAGTATATGAATGTTTATAGTGGCTTTATCCATAGTTGCCGAAAACTGAAATCAACCCAAATGCCCATTAACCTGTGAATGGATTAACAAAGTGAGACACACTCACAAATCGGTACATGTCTCAGCAATAAAAAGGAACTTTGGATGCATGTCACAACACGAATGAATCTCAACTGCATTATGCTAAGGGGGAAAGCCAGACTCAAAAGGTCACATACGGCGTGATTTCATGTATATGACATTCCGGAGTAGGCAAAACTGGGGGGACAGAAAGTAGATGAGTGGCTGCCAGGGGCTGGGGACAAAGGGAAGGGATTGATTACAAATGGATGGAAGGAAACATTTTGTGATGATAGGTATGTTGTCCATCTTGATTTTGGTGGTGGTTACGTGATTGTTTGTGTTTGTCAAAATGCATGGCACTGTACAGTCAAAAAGGGGTGTGAATTTTTTACCTCAATATACTTGACTTTAAAAATATTCTAGGTATAGAAATATAAATGTAAAGGAAATTTATTGCTTCAAGCAGGAAACAAAGGGGATGCAGATAAATAAAGGTATGCCTGGATAAATTCTGGTAACCCCATACCATGTATTATTTTGCAGCTATTAATAATATTTGTAATATGCAAGCTTGAATTTCCTACCAATCATTAAGTCTAGAGACACAGATTGAGCAGCAGAGCTAAACTTCTTTTGAGAGAATCATAATGTAGAAGAGAGAGGGTTAAGTGCATCCAAATGTCCTACATCCCAAACCTCTTTCTTTTACCTTTTTATTGATCTGAGCCATTGCTCGTTAAAACCAGAGAGGAAATGGAAGTACAGAGCATCCCGGAAAACAATTAATTTACCTCCCAGTATAATCAACCCAAGCTCAATAAAAAGAATCTGAAACCAAATGTTCAGATGAAGATTATATGCCTTTGTTTTCCATCCAGTTTTTATGGTGTTTGAACAAGGATTTTTTTTTAAAGCCTTGACTTTCAAAAGGTCACATGCGCAACATTTCCCTAAATCTTTGTCTAGTCTCACAACAAGGCGAGTTTCCTTAATGCTGCCGCCAATCAGGTAAAAGCCACGCCGAGGGGAAAGTTAAATAAAAAGCTATCTCAAATAGCATTTTTAAAAGGCAAACATCAACCTTGTAAGTATTAAAAGCACGTTCTAAAATCCGCTCTGATGACAGTTTAAGAAAGCCGCTTTTATGTGCGGGGAGCCCTGCGGTGCATGGTCTTTTAAATGCGAGTGTTTACCTAAAATACCGGCAAGGGCCAGATCTGTCCTTGAAGAGGCGCCTTCAGATGGCACCCAGGGAGCTCAGCCTTGAACTAATAAACTGTCCCACACCTTTGTCTCTCCCGAGAAAGACCCAGGTCTGCTCTCTCACAAGAACGTACAAGCCTCTTTAAAGGACTTGGGTTTTTCACTCTGCGTCTCTGTACTTGTTGATTTAGAGTTTCTATGAGTGACAATGCACATCACTGGGTTTTTTTTTAACTGTCATCCGTGCTACTGAGTGTACTTTGACTCAGATCAAAGTTGAAAGCTTCTAGAAAGATACACAAACCACAGTGTGACAAATAGCATGCTGTGTTTGACCCAGCAAACAATAAATTACTTTCATCAATCCAGGTAAAGAATCCCGTGTTTTCAATGCTAATTCTGAGGTCTGAAATGATAGAACTCTACTACATTCTCAAAGCGCGAAGAGCTTTAAAGAATAAGGAAAAGACATAAATAAAACTCACATACTACAAGCACTGAAATTTCCATTGTTCAGAGAACTGTGATTTCAATCTGCTGTTGTCTGAAACCCAGTTGTAAAGTTTAAACTAAGTAGCATAAGTTCAAATAAAACAAGTTAATTTGCCTCTATTTTCATAGTTGAAAAATAATTTGTAGTGTATCTGTGCCCAACCAGACGGTATAGAAGCAAGACTTCCATACATCGGCAACACTACACAGCCTAGCTCTCTCCCGCATGGACTTTTACCACAAGGGACGCTTTGATAAGGACCGGCCATCAAATTCATCGGGACAGAAACACCAGCTTTGCCTGGTTGTACATTACATCACCTGTAACCACTACTAATAGCAAAAACGCCAACCGTTTCCAAGCACATGCTACCTACTAGGCACCGGGTAAGTGCTTTACATATATTTCCTCACTTAATCCTACAAAATCACCTAATTTAATTTACGTATACTACCTAACTTAATCCTACAAAAATCCCCGGAGGCAGATATTATTACTCCCATTTTCCAGGTGAGGAAACTAAGGCACAAAGAAGATCTTGGGCAGCTTGGCTAGATCTTGCCCAAGATCACACACACACCTAGTAAGTGACAGAGCCTGGATTTGAACCTGTCTTTTTACTTCTAAAACCCCAAGCTTTATTGCACTGTGTTAAGAACAGTTTATCCTAATAAACATAGCAACTATAATGGTTTAAGAACTGACACACTGACCTTTTAATTCAAAACCCTTCCGGAATCAAAGAAAAAAAGTCCTCCTTTTTTATCCCTAACGGAGGGTTGGAGGGTTTAAACCATATGGGTATTCCAACACAGAAAAGGATGAATCCCACAAACGTTCGCTGGGCGTCTCCTATGGGGGTGGGCCGCAGAGCTGTGTGCTGGGAACACCGCAAATAAGAAAAACAAGCAAAACTATGTTCAATTCCATGAGACTGCTGGTTTTCATTTTTTTAGTATATTTTTGGATTCAGATGTCCTGCCAGAACCTGAAAATCAGTCAATTCAAAACTGAGCTAACATTTCAAAATCTGACTAATCCCTTCCCCCCCCATAACGACCCAGAAAAATTAGGTAACGCAATTTGGGCAACAACTGACAGTCACAGAACAAAAATAGGGAAATTGCAAACTGCTGAATGAAAGCCGTGGGCCTTCCTCTGTGAGATCAGAGGTGACAAAATGTGCAAGAAGCACTGAGCTATGGCAACACCAGAAGTGACAGCAAAAGCTCCGTCTTCACCTTTACTCTCCAGCAAAGGCCACGTGTACTCACCGGAAGGCCTTAGTGATGCTTAGTCTCATGGCTGTCGACATCTTTTTTTTAAGTTATTATGGAAATTCCTGCAGGAAAAAAAAAGTCTCAGTTAGGAACCTAAAGCTTTCTTCTTTGCCACATTGAAACTATTTTTAATGAGTTGTGATTGTTTGAGGCCGCTGAAACTATTTTTTTAACATCTTTATTGGAATATAATTGCTTTACAACGGTGTGTTAGTTTCTGCTGTATAACAAAGTGAATCAGTTATACATATACGTATGTTCCCATATCTCTTTCCTCTTGCATCTCCCTCCCTCCCACCCTCCCTATCCCACCCCTCTAGGCGGTCACAAAGCACCGAGCTGATCTCCCTGTGCTATATTTTTAATGAGTTGTGATTGTTTGAGGCCACGTAGGTAAGTACTGGCTCCGTGCACAGAACACTGTCTCCTGCGGCCTCCGAGCACCTGGTCCCCGAGTTCCGGGGCACCCTGCCCGCCCCCCTGCCCGCCCCCTTGCCCGCCCTCCTGCCCGCCCCGCCCTGGCCGCCCGCGTCCCTAATGCTGCTCCATCCCTCCCGGAAAGCTCTTCTGGCCCAGACTCTCCTCTCTCGGCCTGACTCCTGCCAGGTCAGGCTCCTCACAGCACAGTCCCGACGGGTCCTGCCCTCACTCAGCACCTCTGGTCCTTCCCACTTCCCACCGGCTCACTGCAAACCTGTCCCCTCTCCCCTCCTTCCGCAGCCAAACCTGCTGTCACCTGGCCCCGAACACAGCTTCCCCACCTGCTCACCTGTGTGACTCCTTCCAGGACGCTTGCTCTGCGCCTCGTGCCCAGATCTCTTGGGCTCTCATGGTCCACCTTCTCCCGCAAGGCTTCTCTGATTCCAGCCTGTCACCCCAAAGCCAGAGGGCCGTCTCTCCCCCCACCCCACCCCCAGCTTACCCACGCTTCTCCACGAGTGGAGGGAAGCTCTTTTTACCTTAACTTCAGTTCTTCACACACTCGTTCTTCTCCTCCTTCGAAACTAAAGTCTCCTTGAGGGCAGGGAGGGCTCTGAACTGACTTAACTGTAATGTCTCTAGAGTTCTTGGCATCATACTTTCATAGAATAGACGTTTAATAAATATTAGTTTAATGAATAAACAAATCAAACATATATTTAAAGATGTGGCCACATAAAGTAGTTATGCCGAGAATAACACAGAAACAAACTTCAATTAAAATATACATGAAAATACTCCCAAACCAAGCCACTGAGAGGAGCATAACATAATAGAACAGCTTTAGAAAAAGAGGACTAATATTTCATGTATTATCTTTCATTTAGCAGTTTCTTTTTGTGTTCCTACTTACATAAAACTACCTCTTTTTCTGTTAAAGAAGTTTAAGCTTCGTAAAAGTTCTTAACGTGACATTTGTTCCAGTGCGGTGTTTATTTCCTATTCGACACCGTCACAACTGAGGCAGCTGGAGCCTTTCAGTATTCAACTTCATGCATTGCTGTGTACACAAAACGTGATGATTTCTTACAAAATTCACACACCTGCTGTACTTAAATATACTCCAAACTCACTTTCTTTATGAATCATTTTAAGGGTAATAAAGAGATAGTGACAGTTATTATAATAGGATTTAATATGAATGAAAAGTACAACCTATGTAAAAGACTGTTGCTACCTAAAGGCTCAGAGCTAAGAAATTGAGTGCAATTTAAAAAAAAAAAAAAAGAATGGATACTTCATATGGAAACTTCTAGAGGATTTCAGTAACAGTGAAAATAAATACCATATGAATGACACGTATGACACAAAATTTTCACACATTTACTTCCAACTTACCTTTGAGCTGTGAAAAAAATACATAGGCAACTGCATAAAAGTAGTTTAATGGCCTCATTTTAAACAGTGTCTGGATGAGTTAAATTCTGGACCCGTGAGCTAAGATCTCACTTAAAAAGTAGCAATGATATGTTTCATATGTCAATGAAGTTGTCTTCTCATACCCGACAACTTCACTTGTCCAGACAAAGCACGCGATGTGGCCACGCCCAGGCGCGAGGGGTGAACAAACACAAAGTCACAGGCCAAGAGCTCGCACACCAGCTGGACCTGCCCCTTCTTCCTGTACCCAGACGCTCTCCGGTCCTTTGCGGTGCCGCCTCTCTGATTTGGGCCTCGCCCTGTGACTTGCGTTGACTGTCAGCATAGTAACACACGTGCCAACAAAGGCCAGAGTGGCCCCCTTGCACTTTGCCGTCATCGTGAAGAACACGCCTAGGCCAGCCAGCCTGGAAATGCAAAGCTTGTGGGGCACGACTGAGTGACCCCAGCTGCCCCAGCTAGCCCAGGTCCGCCGATGGCCTGCCAATGCCATTTGAATGATAGCTCTTTTTGGTTTCTTCCTTAGTGAGTTGGCTGTTCATGTGAGAAGTCATCCCAGATGAGGTGAGAATAGCCTCCAGCTAAGCCCAGCCAAACTCGCCAACATGTAGGCTCACGCGTAAGTCAGATGGATCTTATTGTTTGCAACCCCCTGAGTCTGGGGTGGAGAGGGGCTGTAATAGGGCATTATTGTGACAACAGGCAACTGACACGGCATGGAAACACGGAGGGACTAAGTATACAAATGGACAACAGCCAGACCGTACGTGACAACAGAACGCTGACCCACAGTCTCTGCAGCAACCAGCCCAGGAAGCCAGACCACAGCCTCCTGCAGCCATCGGCCAGGCAGTCAGGACTGGTCCATGCCAGCTTCCGTGTGTTTTACCCCTACTGTCAACTCAGGGCAAAGCAGAAGAGCTAAGTTGCCACCAACCAGTCGTATAAGATGTCCCACTTCTGTTTAGCCCACCGCCAGCTTCCCTGTGCCGACAGGCTCCAGCAGGGCACACCTGAGCCTTCCCCCTTTTCACTGTACAGCCCCCCACTCCCCTTCCTGCCTTCAAGGCTCTGCTGAAAACAAGTGCTGGTGGCTGACTCCCTTGCGATAGCAAGCCCTGAATCAACAGCCTGTGTGTTCTTGGCCGGTCTTTATTTCCACAACATGAAGGGAGTAGAGAACTGTAGACATCATGACAAGCTGTGACAGATGTATAACCAGAAGCCAAATGGATGGGTCATAATATGAATAAATAGTGCCAGACCTAAAAACTGCACTGTGGCATCCCTTCACTTCAACTTCGCCTTTTAAAGCAGATGATCCAAGACATTCTTCAATGTGTTCCCAAGAGCTTCTCTTAATCCTTCAACCTCTAAACCTTTCTCTTCTGAAGCTCCTTCCTGGCCATCATCCTCGTCCTTTTCTCCTCTAAAATCACTACCTGGTCTAAATCTACCAGCTCTTCAATCAGTGATAGCTTTACCTGTGAGGCTACCGTGCCATTTTCATCAACAACATTAAGTCTTGATTCTTTCACAAGATTTGTAATTTTAGCTTTGCGACTTCTTTGTCTCATATGCTTAAAAGTCCAGAGTGTCCTCTGTCTGTGAGAAACAGACAAAGAAGCTGAGGCATAGCTGGTAGTGGGAGGCAGAAGGGATATTTCCAGAGAGCGAATTTTATAAATGTTTCGGGAGATAAATTTGATCATGAAACTGGATAGCACTATTTCACTGTTTTCATATATTTTAGAAAGATCTTTTAGAAACAAAAATATTGTAGTAAAATATTTTATCTAAAAATAACCTTAATACTTTATATTTTTAAAAAAGCATGTATAGTGGGATTCTCTTTATCTCAAATTTGCTTTTGTAATCTGTCTCTCTGTATATATGCATTGGAAATATGGCTAAATGATGTTCACCAAACGTTCATGATAATTACTCCTTGGTGGTGGGATTTTAAGTATGTCCGAATATGTTTATATGTGTGTGTATGTGTTTACTTTCTTCTTTGTACAGTTATATATTGTAGAAATTTTATAACAAGGCTCTATGATTTTACAAAAACAGTAAAGGTTTTCTTTTTAAAACCCAACACTTGAAAATAAACAAATAAAGATCCAAATCTATGCATTCAGTAACTTACCAACAACTTATGAAAGTAAAAAAAATCTGGGAAAAGTTTAGAAATAATATATACACCAAATAAAAAGTAGGTACTAGACAGCTAAAGGAATAAGTAAAAAAAATCCTAGGATCATATAAAATAAAAGTTTGAAAAACTAGAAGGACTGATAATAAGGGAGAAAGAAAAAATATGCAATGAAAGGAAATGAAAGGAAGTAACACAACAAGAAGACAGTTACAGAAAAAAAAAACTTATCTAGATTCACAAATTCTGCTTTTTACTTTGATGTATAAATAGCTTGCAGCCATCACTCCCATCCTCACAATAAGAAAAAAGCTGAAAACAATCAACAACTTTTCTTAGAATGACCAGAAGATTGAGGTCAGAGGGCCAACCATCACCAGAAAACCAGAGAGAAGTGAGTGCAGAGACTCCCGGCTCGCTGGCTGGGAAGCCCCTGCTCCAGCAGCAGCTGGCGGCTCGCTTCGAGGGTAACGGAGAATCTGGAGCCTGGGTGTGGACCAGCTTAAGATTTAAAAATCACTGGGGGCGGGTCTTCCGTGCGTTTTACCTACAGGAGCCTGAGCATGTTCTCGTGGTGAATCTTGCAATAAGACCTCCGGTGTCTGTGGCAGTGGGAGGGGACAGGCAAGGGAGGAGGTATTTTGAAATATACTCAGAGCTTTCCCTTCTTTGCCCAAGAACCAGCCCTCAGGAGAAACTTTCTTGTTGGAGCCAGTGTGACCTGGGGAGAGGACAACTGGGTGAATCGAGCCCCCGCTGGTCTTCCTGTCTCACGTGAGGGGATGGGGAGAAGGCTGAGGGACTCTTCTAAAGGTCACAGCCCAAGGACGCCAGCCCATTTAATTGTAAGATTATAGAATGCTTCTCCTCCCCAATACCTTGCTACACATCAGCAGGGCTCCAGGAGAATCAGAGTGGTTATAACTAAGAGCTGAAACACAGCATCTACCTAAGAGAGAGTTTCAGGGGAAATCCAAAGGCAGTAGAGGAGAGAAAAACAAAGACATCAGGGGAAATGGGAGCTTTGATACCCCCAGCTGCAGCAAAGATTAAACACAGCACAACTCCTCGCCAGATAAACGTAAAACTTCACAGTAAAGGCCTGTTTACCTCAGTTCCCATTACCCAATACATATGCCTGGCTTTCACCAAAAATAATGAGACATACAAAAGGCATTAAAAAACTGCTGTCTGAAGAAACAAAGCAAGCATGAGAACCAGACTCCAATATGGCAGAGATTTGAAATTATCAAATGGGGATTTTTTTAACTATGATTAATATAATAATAGCGCCAACAGAAAAAGTGAACGACATGCAGGAACAGATGGGTAATGTAAGCAGAGATGGAAACTCCAAGAAAGATTCAAAAAGAAATGCTAGAAATCAAAAACGCTGTACAGAAATGAGTGCCTTTGAGGGCTCATCAGTGAACTGCATATAACTAAGGAAAGACTCAGTGAGCTTGAAGATTTGGCCACAAACACTTCTCAAATTGAAGTGCAAAGAGAAAAAAGAATGAAAGAAAAGAAAAGAAAAGAAACAAAGAGAATATCCAAGGATTGTGGGACAATTACTGAAGATTTAACATCCATGTAATGAGAATACCAGAGGAGAAGGAAAGAGAGGAGCAGAAGAAATATTTGAAATAATAATGGATAAGAATTTCCAAAATTAATAACAGACAGCAAACCACAGATCCAGGAGGCTCAGAGAACATCATGCAAGATAAATACCAAAAAGTGTACACCTGGGCATATCATATACAAACTACAGAAAACCAAAGAAAAAGAGAAAATCTTGAAAGAAGTCAGAGAAGAAAAACACCCTACCTATAAAGGATAAGGTTTGCATCAGACTTCTCCTCAGAAATCTCACAAGCAAGAAGAGAATGGAGTAAAATATTTAAAGTGTTGAAATAAAAAACAACCCACTCACCTAGAATTCTGTATCTGGTGAAATTATCCTTCCAAAGTGAAAAAGACACTGGCAATGAACAATCTGAAAAGGAAATTAAGAAAACAATTCCATTTACAACAGCATCAAAAAGAATAAAGTATTTAGGAATAAATTTATCCAAGAAGGTGTAAGACTTTTACACTGAAAACTACAAAATGTTGCTGAAAGCAATTAAAGACCTTAGTAAATGGAAATCATTTTGTGTTCTTGGATTGGAAGGTTTAATACTGTTACAATGACAGTGTTACCCAAAGCAGTACACAGATTCATTGCAATGAATCCCCTATCAAAATCCCAATGGTGTTTTTGAAGAAATGAAAAAATAAATTCTAAAATTCGTATGGAATTTCAATCAAGGGACCCAGAATACCTAAAACAATCTTGAAAAAGAAGAGCAAAGTTGTAGTCTCATACTTCCCAATTTCAAAACTTACTATAAAGTACAGTAATCAAAACAATATGGCAGCAGCATTAGGACAGACACATAGACCAATGGAATAGAATTGAGATCCCAGAAATAAACTTTCACATCTATGGTTAATTGATTTTTGACCAAGATGCCAAGACCATTCAATGGGGAAAGGATGGTGTCTTCCCAAGAAATGGTGCTGGGAAAAATAGATATCCACATGTGAAAGAACGAAGTTGTGCCCTTGCCTTACACCATATACAAATATTAAGTCAAAATAGATCAAATAACTAAATGTAAGAGCTAAAACTATAAAATTCTTAGAAGAAAACATAGGGGACAATCTTCATGATATTGGATTTGGTGATGATTTCTTGGGTATGACACCAAGAACACGAGCAACCAAAGAAAAACATAGATAAATTGGGTGCCACCAAAATTTAAAATTCTGAGTATCAAAGGAGACTATCAAGGGAGTTAAAATGGGAGAAAATATTTGCCAATATATCACATGTGATAAAAGTTTCATTTCCAGAATATATAAAGAACTCCTAAAACTCAACAACAAATAGACAAGACAATTAAAAATGAGCAAATGACTTGAATAGACATTTCTGCAAAGATGATACACAAATGGCCACCAAGCACATGAAAAGATGCTCAGTGTCATTAGTCCTTACGGAAATGCAAATCAAAAACACAGCGAGACACCACCTTTCAACAATTAGGATGACTATAGTTTTTTTACATCAAAAACAGCAAGTGTTGGAGATAATGTGGAGAAACTGGACCCTTTGTATGTTGCTGATAGGAAGTAAAATGGCGCAGCTGCTATATAAAACAATTTGGCAATCACATAGACTTACCATATGACATCAATTTCACTCCTAGTATATACACAAAAGAATTGAAAACACATAGTTGAACAAATGCATTTACATGCATGTTCACTATAGTGCTACTGACATTAGCCAAAATGTGGGAACAGCCCAAACGTCTTAACAACAGATGAATGGATGCACAAATTGTGGCGTGTACACAGTAGAATATTATTGAGCCATAAAAAGGAATAAAGTACTGATACGTACTACAACATGGATGAACCTCGAAAACATTATGACAAGTGAAAGAGATCAGGCATAAAAAGTCACACAATGCATGATTCTATGTATATGAAATACCCAGGACAGAGTTAGAATGCAGACTGGTGATCGCCAGGGGCTGGAGGAGGAGGGAACGGGCATGGGAGTTTATTCTCACCGTGGAGTTACAGGAGTGTTTTGGAACTAGATGGAGGTGGTTGTTGCACAACATTTTGAAGATATTAAATGCCACTGAATTGTTCACTTTAAAGTGGTTAATTTGGGACTTCCCTGGTTGTGCAGTGGTTAAGAATCCGCCTGCCAATGCAGGAACACGCGTTTGATCCCTGGTCCAGAAAGATACCATATGCCACGGAGCAACTAAGACCGTGCACCACAACTACTGAAGCCCGTGCGCCTAGAGCCCATGCTCCACAACGAGAAGCCAACACAATGAGAAGCCCGTGCACCACAACGAAGAGTAGCCCCCACTCGCCGCAACTAGAGAAAGCCCGCGTGCAGCAACGAAGACCCAACGCAGCCAAAAACAAATAAAGTGATTAATTTATTCTATGTGAATTTCACCTAAGTAGTTTTTTAAATGATGAAGAAATAAAGACCTTTACAGACAAAAAAAAAGAACTGAAGGAATTTGCTACCAGTAGATTTGCCTTGCAAGAAATGTTGAAAGAACTTCCTCAGAAAGAAAGAAAATGATATAGATCAGAAATTCAAATATACTTAAAGAAAAAAAGATTGTTAGAGAAGGAATAGATGAAAGCAAAACAAAATCTTTCATGTTCTTAACTGATCCAATAGATTTACTGTTCATTCAATATAATCAACAAACAGCAATATATTGGGTGATTTATAGCTTATAGATATGTGAAATGGATGACAGCAGTGTTATAGGGATGGGAGGGGGGTGGGTCTACTCCTATCCATGAAGCAGTATAGTGTTATTTGAAATTGGATTTATATTAGTTGCAAATGTATATGGTAAACTTTAAGGCAACCACTAAAATAATTTTTAAAAGCAGTATAATTGATATACTGAGAAAGGAGAGAAAATGAAACAACATAAAATGTTCAAGTAAAATCACAGAAGGCAGAAAAAGAGGAAAAGATAAAAAAGAAATAAAGAACAAGTACAAAAAACAGAAAACACATATGATAAATATTAATCCAACTATATAAGAATCACTTTATATGTGAATGGTCTAAATGCATTAATTAAAACACAGAGACTCACAAAGTGGATTAGAAAGCAAGAGTCAACTACATGTTGTTTAAAAGAAACACACTTTATATAATAAAGACAATGCTAGATTAACAGTAAAGGGATGGAGAAAGATACACCATACTAGCACTAATCAAAACAAAGCTGGAGAGGCCGTACTAATTTCAGACAAATCCGACGTAAGAACAAGGATAATTATCAAAGATAAAGACAGGCATTACATAATGATAAAGGGGTCAATTCTACATGGAGACATAACTATCTTTAATGCATATGTACCTAACAACAGTGTCAAAATATGTGAGGTAAAAACTTACATATCTGCAAGAAGAAAGAGGTAAATCCACTATTATAGGTGGAAACTTCAACAGCCTGCCATCGGTAACTGACAGATCCAGCCAGCAGATCATTAAGGACATGGTTGAGCTGATCAGCATCATCGATCAACTGAATTTAACTGACATTTAAGGAATACTTCATTCAACAATAGCACAGCGTACATTCTCAAGTTCACATGGAATATTGATCAAGATAGACAACATTCTGGAATGAAACTAGGTATCAATAACTGAAACATAGCTGGAAAATGCCAAAATATTTGAGGAATAAAATACACATTTCTACATAAGACATGAATCAAAGAAAAAAGTCTCAAGAGATTTTTTTTTAATATTTTAAACTAAATGAATATGAAAATACAATTTATCAAAAATTGTGGGATGCAGCAAAAGCAGTGCTTAAAGAAAAATTTATAGCATTGACTGCATATGTTAGAAAATAAGAAAATTCTAAATCAGTAATCTCAGCTTCTGCATTAGGAAACTAGAGGAAGAAGAGCAATAGAAACGTAAAGCAAACAGAAGAAAAGAAATAATAAAAATTAGAGCAGAGGGCCTTCCCTGGTGGCGCAGTGGTTAAGAATCCGCCTGCCAATGCAGGGGACACGGGTTCGAGCCCTTGTCCAGGAAGATACCACATGCCATGGAGCAACTAAGCCCGTGCGCCACAACTACTGAGCCTGCGCTCTAGAGCCCACGAGCCACAACTACTGAAGCCCACGTGCCACAACTACTGAAGCCCGAGCACCTAGAGCCCATGCTCCGCAGCAAGAGAAGCCACCGCAGTGAGAAGCCCACGCACCGCAACGAGGAGCAGCCCCTACTCGCCGCAACTGGAGAAAGCCCGAGTGCAGCAACGAAGACCCAAAGCAGCCATAAATAAATTTATTTTAAAAAAAATTAGAGCAGAAATCAATGAAATTGAAAACAGGAAAACAATAGAGAAAAATCAACAAAACCAAAGCTGGTACTTTAAAAAGATCAATAAAATTTATAAACCTCTAACCAAGGAAAGAAGAGAGAAGACAGAAATTGCTAATCAGAAATTTAAATGGAATTATCAATGGATCACTAATGACCCATTGGACATAAAAAATAGTAAAGGAATATTCTGAACAACTCTACACCCAAAAATTTGATAACTTAAATCAAATGGACCAATTCCTCAAAAGATACAATGTAACAGAACTCATAAAAAGAGAAATAGATAATCTGAATAGGCCTATATTCAAGACAGTACATTAACAACTAATAACCTGCCCAAAAAATTAAGCAGCAGGTCCAGAGTGTTTCACTACCAGACTTTTAAGAACTCAGACAAATTCTCTACAATCTCATCCAGAAAAACAGAAGCATTACCCTGATACCCAAACTAGGTAAAAACATGAGAAGAAAGGAAGACTACAAACCACTATCCCTGCTGAAAATAGAGGCCAGTTCCTCAACAAATTATTAGCCAATAGAATCCAAGAATGTAGGAAAAGAATTACACACATGACCAAGTGAAAGTTATTCCAGGTAGGCAAGGCTGGTTCAACATGTAAAAATCAATTAATGTAATCCATCACCTCAACAGGCATCAAAAGAAAAAAAATCATATGATCCCATCAATAGATGCAGATAAAGCACATGACAAAATTCAACACCGATTCATTATAAGAACTCTTGGTGAACTAGGGATAGAGGAGAACTTCCTCAACTTGATAGAGAACGTCTGTGTAAAACCTACAGCTAACATCAGACTTAATTGTGAGAAACTAGATGCTTTACCTGTCTGATGGGGAAGAAAAGCAAGAATGTCTCCTCATTCCACACCTGTTCAACATCATACTGAAAGTCCTATCTAATGCAAAAAGACAATAAAAGTAAATAATAAAAGTATACAGACTGGGAAGGAAGAACTAAAACTATATTTGTTCTCAGAAGACATCATTGTCTATATAGAAAATCCCAAAGAACTAGCAAAAAGAAAAAGAAAAGTCCTGGAACTAATAAGCAATTATAGCAAGGTTGCAGGATACAAGGTTAATACACAAAAGTCAATCACTTTTCTGTATACCAGCAATGAACCAGTGGAATTTGAAATTAAAAACAGAAAACCATTTACATTAGCTCCAATAAAAATGATATACTTAAGTATAGATCTAATAAAATATGTATAAGACCTATGTATGGAAAATTACAAGACTGATGAAAGAAATCAAAGATCTAAACAAATGGAGAGATATTCCATGTCCATGGAGAGGAAGACAGTACGTTTAAAATATCATTTCTTCCCCAATTAGATCTATGGATACAACACAATCAAAATCCCAGCAAATTATTTTGTGGCAACCAACAAACTGATTCTACAGTTCATTTGAGAAGGCACAAGACCCAGAATAGCCCACACGGTACTAAAAAAGGAGAACAAAGTTCAAGCACTACCCCTCCCAACTTAAAAGACATATTATAAAGCTACAGTAATCAAGACAATGTGGTACTGGTGAAAGAATGGACAGATACATGGGACAGAATAGAGAGCCCAGAAAAAAAAAAAAAGGAATCTAGACACAGACCTTATATCTTTCACAAAAATTAACTCCAAATGGATAATACACCTAAATGTAAAATGCAAAAGTATAAAATTTGTAGACGATAACCTGTGAGAAAATCTAGGTGAGCTTGGCTTTGGCAATGACTTCTTAATAACAACACCAAAAGCACAATCCATGAAAGGAAAAAGTTTTAAAAGATGGACTAAAAATTTAAAACTCTGCTCTGTCAAAGGCACTGTTAAGGGAATGAAAAAGACAAGACACAGACCGGGGGGAAATCTTTGCAAAACACATATCTAATTATGGACTTATATTCAAAATATACAAAGAACTTTTACCACTCAACAATAAGAAGGTAACCTATTTTTTTTAATGGACAAAAAATCTGAACAGACACCTCACCAAGGCAAATGTACAGATAGCAAATAGGAATACTAAAAGATGCTCAACATCACCTGTCATAAGAGAATTGCAAATTAAAACAAAAATGAGATGCCACCACACACCTATCAAAATGGCTAAAATTCAAATAACTTACAATATCAAGTACTGATGGGCATGTGGAGCTGGTGGGGATTCAAAAGGTACACTTTGCGGGCTTCCCTGGTGGCGCAGTGGTCGAGAGTCCGCCTGCCGATGCAGGGGACGCGGGTTCGTGCCCCGGTCCGGGAGGATCCCACATGCCGCGGAGCGGCTGGGCCCGTGAGCCATGGCCGCTGAGCCTGCGTGTCCAGAGCCTGTGCTCCGCAACGGGAGAGGCCGCAGTGGTGAGAGGCCCACGTACCGCAAAAAAAAAAAAAAAAGGTCCACTTTGGAAGACTATCTGGCAGGTTCTTACGAAGCTAAACATAGTCTTCATATAATCCAGCAAAATCCAAAGGAGTTGAAAACTTAGGTCCACACAAAAACTTGCACACAAATGTTTACAACAGCTTTACTCACAATCGCCAAAACCTGGAAACTACCACGGTGTCCTTCATTAGGCGAGTGGTAAACAAACTTGGTACATCCAAACAATGGAATATTACTCGGCAGTAAAAAGAGATGAGCTATCAAGCTATAAAAAGACATGAAGGAAACTTCAATGCATATTGCTAGTGAAAGAAGCCAATCTGAAAAGGCTACATACGGTATGATTCCAACTCTGTGAAATTCTGGAAGAGGCAAAACTATAGACAGTACAAAGATTAGTGGTTGCCCGAGGTTCTGGGGGAAGGAAGGGAGAGATTTTTAGGGCAGTGAAATTCTGTGAATGATACGGTGATCGTGGACACATGATGTTATGCAATTGTCAAAACATTTACAACTGTACGAAAAGAGAAGTGATTTCTTAAACTATACACTTCAGTTAATCAGAATGTATCAACACTGGTTGGTTGATTGGGACAAATACAGCATACAAATGCAAGATGTTAATAACGGGAAGCTGTACAGAAACGCTCTGTATTATGTGCTTATAATATATTCAGCGTCAAGGGCCGTGGTAAGACAGGCAGGAGTAAAATGTGCATCGAGTAGGACTAAGAATATTCTTCAGGTAAATTAACATATTGAATATGTGAGGAGGAAGTAGAGGAGGTTAAACTAGGAAGAACCACTCTGACCCTGCCTCCAGCCCATCAGCACAGAGCTCAGAGCCTTGGCCGATGGGCAAACTCAATCTGTGTGGACCAAATGTATTAAGAATCCATACTTTCCCACCGCCAGTCTCCAAGAATTTGTCTCTGCTGTAATAGTGGAAAAAACTCCTCCTCAACCAGGAGACAAACTCCAACTACCAGTTCTAGGTTTTGGACACTTTCCCTGTGCAGCAAAGAAGTACACATCTGACTCCATATTGAATCTAAACCTTGTGCTCAGTGGCCTGTGCTCGGTCATGCTGGCTCTGCACCTTTTGTAAAAGAAGGTTGCCTAGAGCCTGAAATATATATTGTACATAATAGCCCTTTCTCAATGCTCTGCCTCCCAGGCTTGACCTTTAAAGGTGTAACACTTTCCATTTATGTAGAGGTAAAAAGTGTCAGAACGGAAAGTAACAATTCTCTTGCTGGAGGTTTAAAGGAACCCTGTGAACAAAGGATTCTGGCACCAAGAAGTCTACAACAACCCCTCCTCTTTTAGCAAAATCGAAGCCTGAATGCTAACTTGGGTACAACGGTTCTTGGGACACGAGTCCACCATCTTCTCAGTCTGCTGGCTTTCTGAATAAAGTCACCATTCCTTGCCCCAAGACCTTGTCTCTGGATTTATTGGTCTGCTGTGCGGGGAGCAGTATGCGCTTGGACTCAGTAGCGCCTGCATTGCTCCTACACAGACAAAATATAGTATAAGATTTCCCCCTCATATAAGTGTTTCCCGTTAAATAGCCGGCCCTTCCTGTCTTTGGCTGCCCCTCCTTTGAGATGTGTGGGCACCATCACCCTCCTTGTCACAATGTTGATGCCTGGATCGCTAAACTATAGCACCACACAGGAGGCTTCTTTCTTCAGCACCGTGGAGAACAGAACACGGCGTGCTCGTTCCAGGCACACCTGTGTCCGCTGTGCAACCCAGCAAAGCAGCCAGACCCAGCTTGTCCTCTCCATGCGCATCTAATTTCCTCTCAGTTCCTTTTGTAAGGCCAACTGGCCCGAGGCAGGGGAACACAATCAGATTCACAGGTTGCATCAGACCGAAATTCTCCGGACCACCCAGTTCCAGAAACTGCCCTGGAGACATTCCGAACCACCCAGTTCCAGGAACTGACCTGGAGACTTTGAACCCAGCCCAGCCTTCCCGCCTTTCGAGGGGCGGGACTAACGGTCCCCCAGGATACCCGAAAAGACCACCAAATAAGGAATACCCTGCGCCCTCCCAGATTCACCACACCCCTTTCCCTTCTTCCCCTGTAAAATCTTGCCCAACCCTCGCCCGGGTGCGACTTCTCTGGCCCCTTTCTCTCGGACCAGTGAACCTCGCCCGGGAGCGCTCCCTAATAAAGCTCACTTGAAGCTTTCCTCTGTTTCGCGGTGCCGTTTGTTAAGATCCGACCTTACACCTTTCTCTTCAGACCATTCCCAGAACATCCAATTCATGTTTTTGAAATTCTAAAATATATTAATCATGCAAGTGTAAGCAGATAGGGTAGGGGGACCCCAGAGAAAGGGAACAGGCATGGTTTTCTAGACATAAGAGAAGCCACTTTTGGCCTGAGCCATTTTGTGATCTAAGCCTGGCTACAATGCTTGCCTTTGAACAGGTCTCACTAATGACTGATCTTAAGGGAAGTGAGGGCCAAAGGAAAAGCAGTCAAGAAACACTAGTTCATGGCTTCCCTGGTGGCGCAGTGGTTGAGAGTCCGCCTGCCGATGCGGGGGGCACGGGTTCGTGCCCCGGTCTGGGAGGATCCCACATGCCGCGGAGCAGCTGGGCCCATGAGCCATGGCCGCTGAGCCTGCGCGTCCGGAGCCTGTGCTCCGCAACGGGAGAGGCCGTAACGGTAAGAGGCCCACGTACCGCAAAAAAATTTAAAAATTTTTTAAAAAAGAAACAATAGTTCATCCATAAAACAGAGTTCCTCCTCAAGGGGTGTACGTAACAATCTGATACAGTCATTGAGTTCTGCGGAAATTAAGGCCCCCACCAGGTACAGGACGGGATGATGACATTGACGCTCAAAGAGCATGACTTTGATAAACTAAAGCTTGGACTCTGTCAACCTTCGCCCCAATTCTCCTCTGCTCAAGCCCCTTCATGAATATGCAAGTACCCTTAGCTTAAAACTTCCCCAACTTTGCTGTTTGGGGAGACACCACTTTGGGAAAGATCCCCAGCGTTCTCCTTACTTGCTGCAAGTACAGGAAGTCCCCTACATACGAAACTTCAAGTTGCGAACTTTAAAGATGCAGACGTGCGTCGCATGTCCAATCACGTACGTTAGTTCACGTGTCTGGCATCATCTGTAAACGCTGGGCACCTAGGCTAACTTCGTTGGACTTACAAACAAACTGGACTCAGCGAACACGCTCTTGGAATGGAACTCATTCGTATGCAGGAGGCTTTCTGTAATAAGTCCTTTCTTCTCCCGCTCTTTGGCTTGGTTGTGTCTTTTGGCTCAACACCCACCGAGAGGTGAACCCAGTTTTCAGGTAACACGAGTGCTTACATAAAGGGCACTGGACAGTACTTTGGAAAATGTACTCGGGGTTTTCAGAGGATGCAAACACACTCTGCATATGGCAATTTCTTAAGCCCATCTTGAAACAAACAAACAAAAACGCTAGAAGCGTTAACTACAAATCACTGACAGCACGCTTTTGGGAGTGAGAAAGGTGGGTTATACAAGTTATTGAACCCTTCCCATCCAAGAATGTCACGTTCTGATGACAGAACACTCTATCTGGAGGAGGGGTGAGGAACATGGTCCTCATAACATCTTCAAATAACAATCATGTCAGCTATGCTTTCTGTCAAGAATTACAAAGTAATAATTGCAAGACTAAGTTTTTAAGCAAATGCCTGCAGAAAAATATTCTGTGTAGCTAAGAAGAAAGACCCATTTCTTTAGGATAGAAAACATGCAGGTAGTAAAACTGTCCTGAAATTTTAAACACTTGGATGGAGGGAAGGAATTTTTAAAATGGGAATTTTTCTTAGATGCTTAAGTTCAATAAAAATACCTTAAAATGGATATAAAGATTAGCAGGCACCGAACTAAGCAGTTCACATACGTATGCCGTCTTAAGCTCACCAGAGCCTTAAGGTGGTAATAATATACCTATTTGTCATGTGAATTCTTCCCATTACAAGTAACAGAAAACCAGACTTCAACTGGCTGAAGCATAAAGGGAATTTATTCACTCAGGTAAGTGGAAAGACTCAGAGCTGGGCTACCTTCAGGGCTTAAACTATCTCACCAGGGCTTGGACTCTGTCCAAATCTCTGCCACTTCCTGTATAATCCTCCTTCGGAGGTTCACGATGGCCCCCAACAGCTTCAGGCTCTCACCTTGTAATGACAAGATAGCCAGCACAGCTGCAGTTTCACGTCTTTTCTTGTTTCTACATTCAGTAGGAGGAATTAAAGGAATTTTCCAGTAGCTGCCACAAATATACTGAGTCCATCTGATTAGCCCCACTAGGTCCTATGCTCATTCCAGTTACAGTAAGTCCTCTACATACGAACCTTCAAGTTTCGAACTTTCAGAGATGCGAACGTGCGTTCACACGTCCGATCACGTAAGGTAGTTCACGTGTCTGGCGGACGTTGTCACATGCGTGCATCCTCTACAAGGGGCTGTGCTTTTGTGTACTTCACTGTACGGTACTGTATAGAGTGGAGCAGTACAGTACCTTTATTTCTAGCCCAGGATGTCCAGAAGCAAGCGTAAAAGCAGCGGTGGTGTAGCTGGTACTGCTAAGAAGAGATTCACGATGCAGGAAATGGCAAGGGGATTTTCTTTATTTGAGGAGGCACTGTGAGTTTTTGAGGGACAGGACCCAAACGTAGAACGGCACACGAAGGTTGCAGCAGCCCTTCAGAATGCAATCCAGTGCTACCGCGTCACCTATGACAAGAAAAACAGAGCTACTACCCAGACATTACTGGATCATTTTTTCAAGAGGGTAGATAGAATTGAATCCAGCAAGGAACCAGAACCTGTGCCATCAACGTCAGGCGTGAGTGACACTGCAGCTCGCCCTCCGTCCCCTATTGATGATCCTTCAGCTCTACCGTCTCCCACCTCCTCTCCCTCCTCCAGTCAGTAACTCTTCTTGCCTGTTCACTGGATGCCAGGCCCTGTGTGTCACCTGTTGTTCTGTACTACTGTACTTTTCAAGGTATTGTACTATAAGATTGAAAACATTTTCTTCATTCTTTGTTTTTTATGTATTCTTTATGTGAAAAGTATTATAAACCTATTACAGTGCTATATAGCCGATTGTGTTAGTTGAGTACCTAGGCTAGCTCTGTTGGACTTACGCACTGGACTTATGAACACACTCTCAGAATGGATCTCGTTCATATGTAGGGGACTTACTGTGAGTCACTATGGCCAGGGCACTGAGATTTTCTGATGAGCTGAAGCTGGGCATATGTTCCATCCCAGGACTGAAGCATCCCCAGGACAACTGGTGGAGAAGGGCTCGTGGATACTGAGGGGAGAAGTAAGAATTGTCCCCTTTACGCATAGAACCCAAAAGTAAGATCTACCTATCTGAATCCAAAGCTTTCCCACTCTTTCCTCTGTGCTCTGAGTCACAAAACAAAAGGTCCTGAGGACTAGTGACCCTTACTTGTCTCCTAGACACATCACCAACTGGAATGTAAATCAAGATTACAATATTTGTCGGAAAAGTTTGAAATATTATGTGAAAGATTATGAACTTCATTATGAACTTAATTTGGCTTTATCAAAAAAGTTTACCTTGTTTTTAGTCTGTTTCAACAAACTTCCAAATAGGAGTGGCCATCTTAGAAAATTTAATTCCATTAGGAAAAAAATTATCTTCAATAAAGCTTCAGATTATCTTGTTTCATCAGTATATCATTTACTCCAATGTACATCAAAAACTTTAACTTTTAGGCCTTTAACAATCAATGACGTATTTCCAATCAACTTGGTAACTTCTTTAGACCTCACTTTCAGAGAAGTGAAAAAAAGAAAGGACTATTTGCATTTTGTATTTTTTCTCTGTACTTTCAGCTGAACTTCATTTCAATAAAAGTTTAAATAGCACAGCTGAGTCACTGTCTCAACAAACTTCTATTGGCCTCTGCGTTGGGCCACGATGAAGCGTTAGCGACTGGATTTAAGCTTACCTCCGTCAACTAAAAAATTCAAATATAAGAAACAATGGTTTTCGGACACTGGACAACGGGCAGCGCAGGATGTGATGCTTAAAGAAGGGAAAGGAAGTGGGCCAGGCGTGTCCAGGCTACACCCGAGGCAGGGCCAGCGGCCTGGCTGCCTGGGCAGTCAGGGCTCCAGGACCCGCAGCAGGGCGCGATCCGGTCGCCGAAATCCGACGAGCGCTAAGCGAAGGAAACCACGGAGCCGGGGAAGTCGAAGACGCGCCCCACGTGCGTCCGCGCCCCGCACTCCACACTCCGCCCCCGACACTTGCGCGAGCGCGCGCGGCGGCGAGCATGCGCGGCGCGGCCCTGTGCGGCGCGCAGCAGATGAGCATGCGCGGTGTAAAAGCACCGCCCGAGCGATAGAGGCTTCTGTACTGTGTGCAGGGCAGAGCCGGTGAGCATGCGCAGTGTGGCTGCACGAAGGGCGGGATCTGCGAGCATGCGCAGTGTGGCAGAGCCGCAGCGGGCTTCCGGAAAGTGGTGCTCAGCGTGGGGCAGGACTGGGCCGTTGAGCATGCGCGCTGGCGTGTGACCGGAGCGGCGGTGGTTGCTAGGCAACGGCGAGCCGCAGAGGAGGAGGGCGTCGGCCGCGGTGTGTGTGCAGAGGGCGGGGTCGGTTCCGCTGCAGGTGCGGCCCCGGGTGGAGTAGGGTGGAGGGGTTGGGATGGGTTGGGGAGGGCAGGGGAGGGGGCGCCCTGGAGGCGGGAGCGGCCGGGACTGTCCTGTGCAGCCCCAAAGGTCCTCGGGTCCCCAGGGCAGCCCGCCTACTCCGTGGCCATCCCTTGGGAGGGCCTAGAACGGTCACTGAGAACCACAACCAGACCGTTACTGAAAGGGGGTCCACTGTTAACACATACAGTTGACCCTTGAACGAGGATGTGAACTGCGGGGCCCACCTGCAGCCCATACCCGGATTTTCTTCAGTAAATATGTACCGTAGTGCTACACTCTCCCTGGCGGAGGACGGGGGTCGGGTGGAGGCTGATTCTGGGACTTGAGCATCCTGGGGTTTTGGTGAAAACCGGCGGGTCCTGGAACCAGTCCCACGGATACCCAGGGACAGGAGGACTGTCATTCTACAACTGTTTCTGTGCTTCTGGCCAACCTGGGTGGAATCTCATCAAAAATGTAAAACAAGGAATTCCTAAGTTATAAAACCTGGCAACACATGTGCCCAATTGGCTTTTAAAAGCTTTCTGTGGTGTTGCTGTGTTTTTAACTAGCATGTTTATAAATTAGCTTAAAGTCACTTAGACAAATCGGTAACAATTTTGCCACCACAGTGGTATCTTTTTACCAAACCCTACCTCTTTTAACTAATTGTTAACAATGGAATTTACGAAGAAAAAATATTCCTATTAAGTTTAGCTCTTAATACTGGGTAAGGATTAAGTTTCTAACCGTAATGCTGCCACAGACTAATGATAATAATTTTGGAGGAGTCAGTAATCTCTGGATATGTTTTCTCCTTTTAAAATAAAGTTGGACTAAATTGTTGAAAATAGTTTCTAATGTTGAAATTTAACGACACTGTAGGACTTACAAGGGGCACAGTTTTTAGCAGCTCTTGATGTTAAGCCCAGTGGCTTACAGCGTAGACACTTGAGATAAAATTGTTGACTGCAGATAGCTAGCTATGATTATTAAACAATTTTTCGGATGATGCAAACTATATTCTGCCAGGTTGTAGGCATTTTGAAAGTAGAAGATTCTGTTAGTGATCTTTCAGCATTTTAAATACCTTCTACCATTTCTTCAGCCTGGACTGTTGTGATGAAATATTAGATGGAAACTCCTTCATTCTCCTCTTGATGCCAGAATTGAAGGGGAACGGGGTTGCCGTAGAAGCTGTCACCTCACTGCTAAGGGGTCTTGGGGATCTCACAGACTCCTTTCCACTGTGCTTGCTTTCCTCATTCTGCACTCACCCCTTAGGAAGCTCATTCTGTGGGACTAACTGAATGTAGGTGTTGATCCTGAGATACATGTTTGGGATTAATTTGTCTCTTGTCTTACAATCAAGCCCTCAGCAGTACTCCCTAATTACTCCAGCAGTTTACTGTTCCTCCCTATCCCAATATATTTTGTACTCTTGTCTTCATAAGATATACCCTTGTCTAAAAACTAAAAGGACCAATTCCAAATTCTTCCACCAGCTTTTTTTGTGTGTGTGTGGCTGCGTTGGGTCTCCGTTGCTGCGCGCAGGCTTTTCCCTAGTTGCGGCGAGCGGGGGCTACTCTTTGTTGCTGTGTGTGGGCTCCTCATTGCGGCGGCTTCTCTTATTGCGGAGCACAGGCTCTAGGCGTGCGGGCTTCAGTAGTTGTGACACGTGGGCTCAGTAGTTGTGGTTCGTGGGCTCTAGAGCACAGGCTCAGTAGTTGTGGCACGTGGGCTTAGTTGCACCACGGCATGTGGGATCTTTCCACACCAGGGCTTGAACCCGTGTCCCCTGCATTGGCAGGAGGATTCTTAACCACTGCGCCACCAGGGAAGCGCCTTTCCATCAGCTTTGAAGGGAACTGGATCAAGCATAACTGTTTACAGAGTATCTTCTGTGTAGAAGGACCTATTTTAGATACTTTACAAAGGTTGTCTCATTTAATCCTAACAGTAACCCTGCAAGGAGAGCGTTATTATATCTGTCTTGAGGTGGGGGAGCAGACTCAGATATGCTGCGTATCTTGTATAAACAGGTAGAGCAAGATTAGAAGCCATGTATGTCTCTGTTGTGGACAGAGTGAAGTCAGACAGTATTCCTCTTACATCCCAGAGCGTCCACTGTTCCCTTCTCTAAACCATAAACACCTGCTGAGTTCTGGAGGGCCTGTGCTTTTCTTGTACCTGTGGGGTAGCATGTTCATTGCCTGCTCTCTGTCCTTCAAATCCCTCTTCTAATCGTATCCCTTTAAGAGGTACTTCACTTACATTCTCTGATCTTTGTAGTCTGAAATTCTGTTGTGTCCACGTATAGTAACATTATATTTAGCAACAGATTGTTCTCATTCATATTAATAGTTCCCTCCGACTATCAGGAGAAGTGCTTGAGGACAGGTGAATCAAGTCACGACCGCCTTGAGTTCCTCCGGGATCAGAGCACAGAGCTTAGTGCTGTGCTGGTGTGCACTCATCGTCAGTTAGACTCCCCGTATTTCTCTTCCCCGTAAGCTTCATCAGAGACTTTAGGTACACTCTAACGCTGGCTTTCTGTTGGCTTTTTTACAGTAGAAGAATCAAAGGACTGGGATATGAAATGATGATATAATTTGATATAGCCAAGAAACCACTTCTCCTGGGTCAGCATGTTAAAAAATAAGGTACACAATCCTTTTTCAAACATACACATTGTTTTACTCGTGAATATATATATATATATATATTTTTTTTTTTTTTTTTTTTTTTTTGTGGTACGCGGGCCTCTCACGTTGTGGCCTCTCGTGTTGCGGAGCACAGGCTCTGGACACACAGGCTCAGCGGCCACGGCTCACCGGCCCAGCCGCTCCGCGGCACATGGGATCTTCCCGGACCGGGGCACGAACCCGCGTCCCCTGCATCGGCAGGCGGACTCTCAACCACTGCGCCGCCAGGGAAGCCCCGCTCGTGAATATATTTTAATTCAGCTATTTGACAGTATAAAAAATAGTTTGCAAACCTTGCTTCAGTGAGAAACTGTCAGCTGTAGTACTTGGTGTAAGCATCTCTTAGCTGCATGGAAATTGTATTTTGTATAAGTTTTCACTAAAAAAGCATACACTTAAATGCAAGGTTCTCTTTAATGTAACAGAAGTAAGCTTTGCCTGGAGTCTAATTATAGTGAAACAGAATGTGCTCAGGCACGCACAGCTTATATATGTCAGAATGCATTTATTCATATTACGATTAAGGCCTTAGTAATTAAGTGAAAAGATGTTACTATGTCGTTAACATAAATGGTGAGACTGGGCTTTGCTCCCCTGACTTGGGTAACGATGGGTGAAGCATTCTTTACTACTGGATTTGGTCTGGTATGGCATCAAGGTTGAGTGTTAGAGCATAAGCTTTCTTGTAAATGGTACATTAGATAATGTTCCGCATGTAAGGCTTTTTTCCCCACTTTCTAGGGTCATTCATCTAAACAGGATAACTTAGCAGTCACTGCAGTGGCTTTACAAGATCACATGTTACATGATCTTCAACTTCGAAATCTTTCAATAGCAGATCATTCTAAGACAAAGGACAAATGTACAAATGTACATTCTTGGACAGAGAACAGATCCAAGTCTCTAAAAAGAAATACAAAAGCAATAATAGATACTGGACTTAAAAAAACCACACAAGGCCCCAAAGCGGAAGATCCAGAAAAAGAATACGTTCTTGATCCAAAACCACCACCACTAACTTTAGGTAAGCTAATCTTCATTCATATTTTGACTTATTAGACCTAAAGAATCTGGTTGAGATTAATAGTACCATTTTCTCTGGTACAGAAATTATTTTAACTTATGATCTTACAGAAAGATATGTCTGTACTGAAGTTTAAAAGTGATAATGGGGCCAATTTGAGTAAGAAAATGAAGATAGTAATGATAAGTAGAGTAAGAATCAGTAAAACAATAAAGTAGATATCCATTAACCTACAGTGACATAAATAAATAACTGAAGAAATAAATAAGTAATGGGGAAGGCTCTTTCTTACCGTATAATGACAACTATAAGTATAGTAGACCAGAACTAGAAATAGAAAATCACCATGTGGTAAAGACCACACTGATAACAACCATCTGAGGACACTGGAACTAGCAGGGGAGTCGCGTTGAGACACAGGTCGGGGCACAGCCTCATGGCATTACCCCAGGGACCAACTCACCACAGGAGAAGCGCCAGCACCTTTACCAAGTGACAAAGTCCAACGCCAGGCTCTCAGAAACACGCAGATCCCTCCTAGGGCGTTCTCGCCAAAGATGCATCTCCAAGTGTAACTCTGAGGAAACCTTAGATGACCCAGGTGGAAGGACATTCTACACAGTTCCTGGCCAGTGCTCTGCAAAAGCGTCAAGAGAAGCACATAAAGACTGAGGTGCTGTCCCAGATCCTGGGAGGCCAAGGGGACAGGCCAGCTGAGCCCTGTGAGTGATCAGGGTCAGAACAAAACGACGTCAGTGAGACAAGAACGACATCCTGCGGGGAGTATAGATTAATCAAGAGCGTTGGATCAACATAAATTGCTAGATTGGACCACTGCACTCAGGTCGTGTAAAATGTGAACATCTGGGGAGGCCGAGTGCAAGGCACATGAGGATTCTTTACACAGTTTTACAACCGTTTACAAGTCTGAGATTATTTTAAACTGCAAAGTTAGGAAAAGAAAAGGTTTTGATTTTTATTTCTTATTTTTATTTTTAGCAAGGGAGGCTGGGAAGTAAGGTCCAGCTGTGTGCCCAGGAGGAGGGGAACAGGCTGGTGAACATCAGCTAGCTTCTGCCATAGATTCAAAGGATAAAAAGGGTTTATCCCTGTGAAGAACAGAGGAAGAATGTTCTTGACGGAGGAGAAGACAGAGGCAGGGCTCTGAGGCAAGAGACCTGGGGCATTTGAGGAGCTGAAATAAGAACAGAGTGGCGGAGCCTGGTGAGCCAGGGTGGAGGAGACTGGGAGAGCAGGGAAGAAACGCGAGGGGTCAGATGAGGAGAGGGGCTTGGGGTTTTAAAATTTTTGTTGTGGTAAAATATACATTACATCTGCCCACTCTCACCACTATTATTCAACATAGTTTTGGAAGTCTTAGCCACAGCAATCAGAGAAGAAAAATAAAATGAATCCAAATCGGAGAAGAAGAAGTAAAGCTGTCACTGTTTGCAGATGACATGATACTATACATAGAGAATCCTAAAGATGCTACCAGAAAACAACTAGAGCTAATCAATGAATTTGGTAAAGTAGCAGGATACAAAATTAATGCACAGAAATCCCTTGCATTCATATACACTAAGGATGAAAAATCTGAGAGTGAAATTATGGAAACTCTACCATTTACCATTGAAATAAAAATAATGAAATACCTAGGAATAAACCTACCTAAGGAGACAAAAGACCTGTAGGCAGAAAATTATAAGACATTGATGAAAGACATTAAAGATGATACAAATAGTTGGAGAGATATACCATGTTCTTGGACTGGAAGAATCAACATTGTGAAAATGACTATACTACCCAAAGCAATCTACAGATTCAATGCAATCCCTATCAAATTACCAATGGCATTTTTCACAGACTAGAACAAAACATTTCACGATTTGTATGGAAACACAAAAGACCCTGAATAGCCAAAGCAATCTTGAGAAAGAAAAACGGAGCTGGAGGGATCAGGCTCCTGGACTTCAGACTATACTACAAAGCTACAGTCATCAAGACAGTATGGTACTGGCACAAAAACAAAAATATATATCAATGGAACAGGATAGAAAGCCCAGAGATAAACCCAGCCACATATGGTCACCTTATCTTTGATAAAAGAGGCAAGAATATACAGTGGAGAAAAGACAGCCTCTTCAATAAGTGGTGCTGGGAAAACTGGACAGCTACATGTAAAAGTATGAGATTAGATCCCTCCCTAACACCCTACACAAAAATAAACTCAAAATGGATTAAAGACCTAAATGTAAGGCCAGACACTAGCAAACTCTTAGAGGAAAACATAGGCAGAACACTCTATGACATAAATCACAACAAGATCCTTTTTGACCCACCTCCTAGAGAAATGGAAATAAAAACAAAAATAAACAAATAGGACCTAATGAAACTTCAAAGCTTTTGCACAGAAAAGGAAACCATAAACAAGATGAAAAGACAACCCTCAGAATGGGAGAAAATATTTGCAAATGAAGCAACTGACAAAGAATTAATCTCCAAAATTTATAAGCAGCTCATGCACCTCAATAACAAAAAAACAAACAACCCAATCCAAAAACGGGCAGAAGACCTAAATAGACATTCCTCTAAAGAAGATATACAGACTGCCAACAAACACATGAAAGAATGCTCAACATCATTAATCATTAGAGAAATGCAAATCAAAACTACAATGAGGTATCACCTCACACCAATCATAATGGCCATCGTCAAAAAATCTATAAACAGTAAATGCTGGAGGGGGTGTGGAGAAAAGGGAACACTCTTGCAGTGCTGGTGGGAATGTGAATTGGTACAGCCACTATGGAGAACAGTATGGAGGTTCCTTAAAAAAGTACAGATAGAACTACCATATGACCCAGCAATCCCACTACTGGGCATATACCCTGAGAAAACCATAATTCAAAAAGAGTCATGCACCAAAATGTTCATTGCAGCTCTATTTACAATAGCCCGGAGATGGAAACAACCTAAGTGTCCATCATCGGATGAATGGATAAAGATGTGGCACATATATACGATGGAATATTACTCAGCCATAAAAAGAAATGAAATTGATCTATTTGTAATGAGGTGGATGGACCTAGAGTCTGTCATACAGAGTGAAGTAAGTCAGAAAGAGACAGACAAATACCATATGCTAACACATATATATGGAATTTAAGAGAAAAAAATGTCATGAATAACCTAGGGGTTAGACAGCAATAAAGACACAGACCTACTGGAGAATGGACTTGAGGATATGGGGAGGGGGAAGGGTAAGCTGTGACAAAGCAAGAGAGTGGCATGGACATATATACACTACCAAGTGTAATACTGATAGCTAGTGGGAAGCAGCCGCATAGCACAGGGAGACCAGCTCGGTGCTTTGTGACCACCTAGAGGGGTGGGATAGGGATGGTGGGAGGGAGGGAGGTGCAAGAGGGAGGAGATATGGGGACATATGTATATGTATAACTGATTCACTTTGTTATAAAGCAGAAACTAACACACCATTGTAAAGCAATTATACCCCAATAAAGATGTTAAAAAAAAAAAAAGAGAAAATATACATAACATCAAATTTACCTTTTCAACTATTTTTAAGCACACAGTTGAGTAGCATTAAGCGCATTCCCACTGCTGAGAGACCATCGCCGCTGTCCGTCTCCAGGACGTTTTCATCTTCCCAAACTCTGTCCCCGCCCCCAGCCTTGGGCAACCGCGAATTCACTTTGTGTCTCTACGAATGTGACTACTTTAGGAGCCGCGTATAAGAGCAGTCATACGATACTTGTGCTTTTGTGCTTATTGCTTTTAGCATAACATCTCCAAGGTCCGTTCATGTTGTAGCACTATCAGAATTTCATTCTTGTTTAGGATGGAATACCATTCCATTGCCTGCATATAGCACATTTGGTTTATCCATTCCATCAATGGACACTTGTTTCTCCCTTTCGGTTACTGTGAATAATGCTGCTGTGAACATTGGTGTAGAAATACCTGCTTGAGTCCCTGCTTTCAGTTCTTTGGCGAATACACCAAGAGGAGGAGTTGCTGGATCATATGGTAATTCTATATTTAATTTTTTGATGAAGCACCATGAAGTTTTCAGTGATGCTGGGTATGGAAAGTAAGTTTGGCTGGGACCTTGCGTCCGAAGGCAGGTGATGGGTGGCAGAGGAGCTGAAGGCCTGTGGGCAGGAGCTGAACCACAAAGAGGGAGCCTGAGGTTGCTGCAGTGCCCAGTGGACACTTTATCATTCTCCCCGGAACTGCTAACCGTGCTAGTTCTGTCCTAGACACGGCATCTCACAAGAGAGGCACAGGCTTGGAGAATGTGACAGTGATTTAGTGACTGTCTTCCATGTGCAGGTACAGTTTACAGAAATGATCAAGCAGCCTCGGAACAGTCACCTGAGCAGGGTAGATGTAAATTAGACATCAGGAAGAGAATCCCAATTTGGAGTAAATGAGTCATTCTTTCAGGAGCTCTTATTTTAAAAATCTAATTAATATGCATATTAGTTACTAATGAGGTTGGACCACATGCTCTTTTTTTTTTTTAACGTCTTTATTGGAGTATAACTGCTTTACAATGGTGTCTTAGTTTCTGCTTTATAAAAAAGTGAATCAGCTATACATATATCCCCATATATCCTCCCTCTTGCATGATCACAAAGCACTGAGCTGGTCTCCCTGTGCTATGCAGCTGCTTCCCACTAGCTATCTGTTTTACATTTGGTAGTGTATATATGTCCATGCCACTCTCTCACTTCGTCCCGGCTTACCTTTCCCCCTCCCCATGTCCTCAAGTCCATTCTCTACGTCTGCATCTTTATTGCTGTCCTGCCCCTAGGTTCTTCAGAACCTTTTTTTTTTTTTTTTTTTAGATTCCATATATATGTGTTAGCATACGGTATTTGTTTTTCGCTTTCTGACTTACTTCACTCTGTATGACAGACTCTAGGTCCATCCACCTCACTACAAATAACTCAATTTCATTTCTTTTTATGGCTGAGTAATATTCCATTGTATATATGCGCCACATCTTCTTTATCCATTCATCTGTCATGGACAATTAGGTTGCTTCCATGTCCTGGCTATTGTAAACAGAGCTGCAATGAAGATTGTGGTACGTGACTCTTTTTGAATTATGGTTTTCTCAGGGTATATGCCCAGTAGTGGGATTGCTGGGTCGTATGGTAGTTCTATTTTTAGTTTTTTAAGGAAACTCCATACTGTTCTCCATAGTGGCTGTATCAATTTACATTCCCACCAACAGTGCAAGAGGGTTCCCTTTTCTCCACACCCTCTCCAGCATTTATTGTTTCTAGATTTTTTGACGATGGCCATTCTGACCGGTGTGAGATGATACCTCATTGTAGTTTTGATCTGCATTTCCCTAATGATTAGTGATGTTGAGCGTTCTTTCATGTGTTTGTTGGCAGTCTGTATATCTTCTTTAGAGAAATGTCTATTTAGGTCCTCTGCCCATTTTTGGATTGCACCGTTTGTTTTTTTGATATTGAGGTGCATGAGCTGCTTATAAATTTTGGAGATTAATCCTTTGTCAGTTGCTTCATTTGCAAATATTTTCTCCCATTCTGAGGGTTGTCTTTTCATCTTGTTTATGGTTTCCTTTGCTGTGCAAAAGCTTTTAAATTTCGTTAGGTCCCATTTGTTCATTTGTTCATTTTTTGCTTTTATTTCCCTTACTCTAGAAGGTGGGTCAAAAAGGATCTTGCTGTGATTTATGTCACAGAGTGCTCTGCCTATGTTTTCCTCTAAGAGTTTGATAGTGCCTGCCCTTACATATAGCTCTTTAATCCATTTTGAGTTTATTTTTGTGTATGGTGTTAGGGAGTGTTCTAATTTCTTTTTCTTTTTTTTTTTTGCGGTACACAGGCCTCTCACTGTGGTGGCCTCTCCTGTTGCGGAGCACAGGCTCGGAACACGCAGGCTCAGCAGCCATGGCTCACGGGCCCACCCGCTCCACGGCATGTGGGATCTTCCTGGACCGGGGCACGAACCCATGTCCCCTGCACCGGCAGGCGGACTCTCAACCACTGCGCCATCATTCTTTTACATGTAGTTGTCCAGTCTTCCCAGCACCACTTATTGAAGAGGCTGTCTTTTTTCCATTGTATATTCTTGTGTCCTTTATCAAAGATAAGGTGACCATATGTGTGTGGGTTTATCTCTGGGCTTTCTATCCTGTCCCATTGATCTATATTTCTGTTTTTTGTGCCACTACCATACTGTCTTGATGACTGTAGCTTTGTAGTATAGTCTGAAGTCCAGGAGCTTGATCCCTCCAGCTCTGTTTTTCTTTCTCAAGATTGCTTTGGCTATTCAGGGTCTTTTGTGTTTCCATACAAATCATGAAATGTTTTGTTCTAGTTCTGTGAAAAATGCCATTGGTAATTTGATAGGGATTGCATTGAATCTGTAGATTGCTTTGGGTAGTATAGTCATTTTCACAATGTTGATTCTTCCAATCCAAAAACATGGTATGTCTCTCCATCTGCTTTTATCATCTTTATTTTATCAGTGTCTAATAGTTTTCTGTTTACAGGTCTTTTGTCTCCTTAGGTAGGTTTATTCCTAGGTATTTTATTGTTTTTGTTACATGGTAAATGGGAGTGTTTCCTTAATTTCTCTTTCAGATTTTTCATCATTAGTGTAGAGGAATGCAAGAGATTTCTGTGCATTAATTTTGTATCCTGCTACTTTACCAAATTCATTGATTAGCTCTAGTATTTTTCTGGTAGCATCTTTAGGATTCTCTATGTATAGTGTCATGTCATCTGCAAACAGTGACAGCTTTACTTCTTCTTTTCCGATATAGATTCCTTTTAGTTCTTTTTTCTTTTCTGATTCCTGTGGCTAAAACTTACAAAATTATGTCAAATAATAGCGGTGAGAGTGGACAGCCTTGTCTTGTTCCTGATCGTAGAGGAAATGGTTTCAGTTTTTCACCATTGAGAATGATGTATCATGTATCATTTAAAGCTTGTGTTTCCTTATTTATTTTCATTTTGCATGATCTGTCCTTTGGTGAAAGTGGGGTGTTAAAGTCCCCTACTGTGATTGTGTTACTGCCGATTTCCCCTTTTATAGCTGTTACCATTTGCCTCATGTATTGAGGTGCTTCTATGTTGGGTACATAAATATTTACAATTTTTATATCTTCTTCTTGGATTCCCTTGATCATTATGTAGTGTCCTTCTTTGTCTCTTGTAATAGTCTTTATTTTAAAGGCTATTTTGTCTGATATGAGAATTGCTACCCCAGCATTCTTTTGATTTCCATTTGCATGGAATATCTTTTTCCATCCCCTCACTTTCAGTCTGTATGTGTCCCTAGGTCTAAAGTAGGTCTCTTGTAGACAGCATATATACGGGTCTTGTTTTTGTATGCATTCAGCCAGTCTATGTCTTTTGGTTGGAGCATTTAATCCATTTACATTTAAGGTAGTTATTGATATGTATGTTCCTATTACCATTTTCTTAATTGTTTTGGGTTTGTTATTGTAGATCTCTTCCTTCTCTTGTGTTTCCTGCCTAGAAAAGTTCCTTTTGCATTTGTTGTAAAGCTGGTTTGGTGGTGCTGAATTCCCTTAGCTTTTGCTTGTCTGTAAAGGTTTTGATTTCTCTGTCGAATCTGAATGAGATCCTTGCTGGGTAGAGTAATCTTGGTTGTAGGTTTTTCCCTTTCATCACTTTAAATATGTCCTGCCATTCCCTTCTGGCTTGCAGAGTTTCTGCTGAAAGATCAGCTGTTAACCTTATGGGGATTCCCTTGTATGTTATTTGTTGTTTTTCCCTTGCTGCTTTTAATATTTTTTCTTTGTATTTAATTTTTGATAGTTTTATTAATATGCGTCTTGGCATGTTTCTCCTTGGATTTATCCTGTACGGGACTCTCTGTGCTTCCTGGACTTGATTAACTATTTTCTTTCCCATATTAGGGAAGTTTTCAACTATAATCTCTTCAAATATTTTCTCAGTCCCTTTCTTTTTCTCTTCTTTCTCTGGAACCCCCATAATTCGAATGTTGGTGCGTTTAATGTTGTCCCAGAGGTCTCTAAGATTGTCCTCAATTCTTTTCATTCTTTTTTCTTTATTCTGCTCTGCAGTAGTTATTTCCACTATTTTATCTACCCCATCACTTGTCCGTTCTCCTGCCTCAGTTATTCTGCTATTGATTCTTTCTAGAGAATTTTTAATTTCATTTATTGTGGTGTTCATCATTGTTCGTTTGCTGTTTAGTTCTTCTAGGTCCTTGTTAAATGTTTCTTGCATTTTGTCTATTCTATTTCCAAGATTTTGGATCATCTTTACTATCATTATTCTGAATTCTTTTTCAGGTAGACTGCCTGTTTTCTCTTCATTTGTTTGGTCTGGTGGGTTTTTACCTTGCTCCTTCATCTGCTGTGTGTTTCTCTGTCTTCTCATTTTGCTTAACTTACTATGTTTGGGGTCTCCTTTTCACAGGCTGCAGTTTCGTAGTTCCTATTGTTTTTGGTGTCTGCCTCCAGTGGCTAAGGTTGGTTCAGTGGCTTGTGGAGGCTTCCTGATGGAGGGGACTGGTGCCTGTGTTCTGGTGGATGAGGCTGGATCTTGTCTTTCTGGTGGGCAGGACTGTGTCTGGTGGTGTGTTTTGGGGTGTCTGTGAACTTCGTATGATTTTAGGCAGCCTCTCTGCTAGTGGGTGGGGTTGTGTTCCTGTCTTGCTAGTTGTTTGGCATAGGGTGTCCAGCACTGTAGCTTGCTGGTCATTGAGTGGAGCTAGGTCTTAGCGTTGAGATGGAGATCTCTGGGAGGTTTTCACCATTTGATATTACGTGAAGCTGGGAGGCCTCTGGTGGGCCAATGTCCTGAACTCAGCTCTCCCACCTCAGAGGCTCAGGCCTGACACCTGGCCAGATCACCAAGACCCTGTCAGCCACGTGGCTCAGAAGAAAAGGGAGAAAAAAAAAAAAGAAAGTTATCAAAATTAAAAAATTACAAAGTAATTTAAAAAAGAAAAAAATAGAAAGAAGAGAGCAGCCAAACCAAAAAACAAATCCACCAATGATAACAAGCACTATAAACTATACTAAAGGGCTTCCCTGGTGGCGCAGTGGTTGAGAGTCCGCCTGCCGATGCAGGGGATGTGGCTTCGTGCCCTGGTCCGGGAGGATCCCACATGCCGCAGAGCGGCTGGGCCCGTGAGCCATGGCCGCTGAGCCTGCGCGTCCGGAGCCTGTGCTCCGCAACGGGAGGGGCCACAACGCGGGAGGGGCCCGCGTACCGCAAAAAAAAAAGTGATATCAGTCCGGCCTACGTTATAGAATCATGAAAATGAAATAGATATGGGGAATTCTTTGTAAATAAAAGCCTAAAGCATAAATGTAAGATAGTATTCTCCTTGACTTCTGTGCACCCGTAAAAAGCAGCATTCTAAATATGGTGGAATAAAGTATGCAATGGAAATGTTTTGCTTTAATATTTGCAAAATAATGTCATTAAAATTATGCATGAGTTACCATATTCTAAAAGAGATTTAACTCATATTTCATATTGTTTTAACTTCAGCACAGAAGTTGGGCCTCTTCGAGCCTCCCCCATTGCCACTGTCATCAGATGAATGGGAAAAAGTGAAGCAAAGATCCTTCCTGCAAGGGGAGTCCATGCAGCCGTGCCCAACATGCAAAGAAGAATTCGAACTTCGCCCGCAGGTGTTTAGCGTGAGCTTAGATAAGCAGGCCCGTGGGGCATTCTCTAGTGACTGGACTCTGAACTGGGGCTAAGGGAGTCCATGCTTCATTTTCCAGTCTCTTCCTCCTATGTGACCCTCAAAGACTTACATTTTGTTTCCATTAATTAAAGTATGTGTGTGAGAAAGAGCTAAACACCCTCATAAAACAGACTTATTTACTGAATACTGTTAGTTCTCAAGTACAGAGTTTGTACAAAAGGAATGTTCCCACTCCGCTGGCTGTGAGCAGCTGGGGGTGAGTGGGGACGCTGCCGGCAGGGCACCGAGGGCAGAAGGGTGGGGAACTTTTAAGTTGTTTTGTGACTTGAAACCATAAAAGAAAAACCAAGCCTGAATATCTCCAAAGAACCTGTGGAAGGATCTTTAAGTAAAATCTTTTAACAATCTTTATTCATGAAAGTTTACCATAGTAAGATTGATGATAATATGCAGAATATACAATCAATCTATGTCATAGGGGTTTTTTCTATACATACTTTGTCTGCCTAATTAAATTTTAATCTCCTGAAAGTTAGGGACTCTGCTATTCTTAGATTTTTTTTTTTTTTTTGAGCTAATGGCCGCTGTGTAGTGATTTCTCACATGCATATAGCATTATGCTTCCTACACAGAGGCACTTGGAACTTTGCTTTAAAAAATACAGCAAATGCAGTTAAAGGCAGGCTTAAAATTCACAGCTTAGGAACCCCAGCTTTACTTACTATACTGGCACGTAAACCCTCAAACTTAATTTGCTTTAATAAGTTTCACTGTTAATGAGTTAGTTCACAGTCATACAATTTTGTTCTTTACTAATTTGAACTCACATGTTATTTTAAACATACTTATTATGTTCCAGTTCTCTATCAGAACCTAATCTTACATATATGAAAGTTGGATATTTCAGAAAGATATTAGCCCTTAAAGCACAGAAATACCTCTAGGATGATTTAGCATTTTAGTAGCAAAAGAGCTAATAAAGCCACAAGGAATCTTTCTGGCCCCAGCAGCCTCTTTCTTAATTATGCTATAAATATCTAGCCTGACTGTGGTATGAAGAATGAAAGTTTGAAGTTGAATATCTTAAGGGGGAATCAGGATGCAACATGCCCACCATTTCTTCCATGTTGTTTTTTATAAATTTCTCACTATAGCATTTTTGGTTATAGATATAGACACGTGTTTATTTTGCATTTCTATTTATTGTTCTCATGTTTAGCTTTTTCCTTAGTCATAAACAATAGTTGGCATTTTCCCGACATTTAATGATTTGAGAAGGCTTTGGTTAATCTCATGTGTCTCTGAGGTAGGCATTATACCCCTTTAACAGATGAGGACATAAACAATTCACGTGATCCACGGTAGGCCAGCTCAGGAAGTGTGCTTGGGACAGCTAGAATCTAATCTGAACTTCTGGGACATTTTTAGTGTATTCACCAAGGCTGAATCATTTATTTTTGTTATCTCAGACAGTGTTTGCCAATAACAAATATTTATGGACATTTAAAAGTATATATATATATTTATATATATATATAAATATATATATTTTTTTGTTTGTTTGTTTGTTTTTTGCAGTACACAGGCCTCTCACTGCTGTGGCCTCTCCCATTGCGGAGCACAGGCTCCGGACGCGCAGGCTCAGCGGCCATGGCTCACGGGCCCAGCTGCTCCACGGCACGTGGGATCCTCCCGGACCGGGGCACGAACCCATGTCCCCTGCATCGGCAGGCGGACTCTCAACCACTGTGCCACCAGGGAAGCCCTAAAAGTATATTTTAAATATACAGAGTAAAATATTATTCAACATAGATCATCAAATGTCTGTTGATAGATGAAACACTCTGAAAGATGATTCTATTGACAATGAGCAATTGAATGCACGAAAGGCTGCTGTTAGATTCAAGGCTGGTAATTAAAAAGGACCCTCATTACTGAGTTTTTCCAATTTAGGGTTATTGGTGGCACGCAGTAAGTTTCAAGGAAAGGTTTTAAAACTTTCTAAGTTCTATTTGTTCTGATATTTCTTCCATTCTTCCCATTAAAGAAGAAAAGTGTAGACCAAACGAAGGCACGGTGGCGGGGGGGGTCACTTTGAAACTGGAAAGTTTCACCAGGATCACGTGGCCCTGGGAAGGTGGAAGCCTGCTCTGCTGGTGAAATGCCTCTGCCGCCTGTCTCCGTCCCACACATTCGGAGAGAGGCCGCGGGCGCCTGAGTCGCTTCGTGCTGGCTGTCCTGGTCTCACGCCTCCCTGGCCTTTCCTTCCAGAAGAGCCAGCTACCTTTTTCTTCGTTCAGTCCAAGCTCCTTTGTCACAGCCCAGAATGTCATCACTTGGTGGAGAATTTGGGTCACAGGAAGGTGGAATTTTCTGGAGACCACACTTTCCCTGCATTTAAAAAAGAAAAAGTGATTCATATGTCTCTAGGGTGTACTGCTAATTAAATTCAAGAGTGCAGTTGAGTTGAACAAAGCCCTAAGGAAAGATATTTGTTTTCCCTTCTCTGCTCCCCGCCCCCCAGCCTGGGTCCTCACCAGCGTGCACTCTCTCTTTGGATCTGCCCAGAAATACTTCTCTTTTGTAACTGTTTCCGTTTTAAATATACACTCATTCTACAGCAAACTTCATGTGTTCGTTTGATGTTTCAGATTGTTAAGTTAGTTTTTCTTGTTGAGATTATATACCTGTGCTATGCTAAACTTAAACGCTAAATATTGTAAATATCAAAGTTGTTAATCTGCTTTGTAAATTTGTCAAAGAAACAACACAGCCTACTCTTTAAATAGTCAGAATTTTTCTTTTAATTAATGCATTTATGCTGCTTCTCTTTTAAACTAATTTAAACTTCAAACATCTCTTTGTCTTCTCGTGAACAGGTGCTGCTTTCATGTTCCCATGTGTTCCACAGGGTGAGTAACCCGCGTCTGTCCCATCCTGAAGTGCTCGCAGCATCCTTGTAGCTCAGAGGGGTGGAGCCTCGTCTCTCTCACTTAAAGGCTCCTCAAAGGAACCATTTATTTTATCCATAATCACCATTTATGCTTAGAAATATGACTTTAGGCTAGAGTACAATTCATCCTGTTTTGAAAATGGTGAATTTTCTGTAGCAAAAGAGCCACAGATGTTTGTATGAGAGAGTGTGGCTGGTAAGGTACGTCAGAGTGGGTGACAGCTCTCGTCCTCGGAGTTCACTGCGCAGTCGCCCGTATGCAGGGACCATCCGCCTTCACGTGAGGTGTTCCCAGAAGTTTTTGATGTATCTGCATGTATATTCTTATAAAATACCATTTTTGGAGCAAGTTTCAGGAGGAAGGTGTTAACATCTGATGAAACTTCTTCCCTTCATAATCTGAATTGGACTGTCTCATAATTATGAGAGAAAAGAACACTATAATTAGATTAGAAGTAAAAATGTTGTTTATAAGTAATTACTCGTAAAATTTTAAGCAAAATGTTTTTCTTCAGGCATGCCTTCAGGCTTTTGAAAAGTTCGGAAATAAAAAAAACCTGTCCTCTCTGTAGAAAGAACCAGTATCAAACCAGAGTGATTCACGACGGGGCCCGACCCTTCAGAATAAAGTGTGCGACCAGGTGAGGGGTCCCCGAGCCGCAGGAACGTGCCTGCCCATCTGAGAGGGTGCTCGGAGGCCTTTGGAAGCTGCTGGGGGGTCTTCCCTGTGGCCTGGCCGCGTCCCGGGGCTGGCACGGCGGGGCTGATGGGGTTCTGTGCTCCAGGATCCAGGCCTTCTGGAGGGGACCCGTGGTCAGGAAGTGGTACCGGGAGCTGAGGAGGATGGTGCCGCCCACGGACGCCAAGTTGAGGAGAAAGTTCTTTGAAGCAAAGGTGGGTGTGGCCCTCGACGCTCCGGGCCGGGTCCCTGCCAGTGACTCATGGGTCATGGAGGCCAGCGAGGCCGTGAAACCCTGAGCCTTACTTCAGTTTGGGGCTTTTTACAAATGGTTGAGATGCGGGCACCTTAAACTGGCTTTCTAACCCAGTCGGTCCATACTTTCAGATTTCCTCTTCTAGTCAAATCATAAATTCATAAAATTGGAATAAGGTTAAATTCAAAGCAACTTCTGTTTGGCCATTTTATGACAGTTGTTTAAATAAACATCCCCTGAGAAATGGAAGGGAACTTAAAAAAAGAAAGAAAGGCCCGCAGTGCTACCATTTTATTGAGGACCTCCTGGGGTCACCAAATGCGAGCATTTTAGAAATAAATAACTTCAGTTTCCACCTTTCTTTTAACCATTCTTATCTGTACTTTTCGGCTTGTTTGACAACTTTCTGTTATGTGCCTCATACAAAATGGCCGGGCCCAGAAGAAGGAGCGGCTACCCGGGCCGCAGTCCCCGGTCTTCCGTCCCCAGCTCAGCGGCTTCAGGCCAACAGCTGCAGCTGTGGCCTCAGAGTCCGCGCCTGTGATGTGAAGGCAGTAACCCCACCCTGCAGAGCTGCTCCAGCCCTGACCCATAGCACACAGTAGGCACCGGAAAATTTGTATTTATTACAAATGTTAACATATTGTTCAAGTTAGTCTTTATGCTGTTTTAGATTTAGTGCTATAGTCCACGTTTCTTTAGGATAGCACTGTATGAGAGTATGCTATTCTGACGATGTGACCCTCAAATCACTAAGATAAAACTCACAGTCACACTTCCCTGTTACACTTATTTGTGGAAGCATCACTCACACATTTATTTCGATCTTTTCTAAACGTACCTATTTTGGGGGCTGCACTCCCACGTGGAACAACGAGTGATAGAAAATTACCCTTCACTGTGTGCGGGATCCCCTTTCTTCCGCTGTATGACTTCCGTGGGCGTGTGAAGCGTAAGGACCTTGGCCCCGTGCAGCTGCCATCAACACATCAACCCCGTGCTGTCGTCCGACCCCCGGCCTGACCTCAGGCCGCCGGGCTGCTGTCTGTGTGTCTCCTTCTCTGGAGTCTTGCAACTTCGCCCACCTTCTGTGTGCCGGGGTGGGAGGTGTGAGGGGCTTCTTCACAGTGTCCCAGGACTGCGCGGGAATCGTAAGAGTAAGAGGATTTAGGCTCGACTCTAAAACAGTGCGATAATAGGTTTTTTTGTTTCTAATACCCTTCCTGATCGCTTAGGTAACTGTTCCAAGCGAGGTGGCTATCAGTATGTGCAAAAGAAAATCAGAATCATGGCTTATGTGATGTCTGTGCCTCAGACTTATAAAGAAAATATACTTGATTTGCCCTCAGGAGTAGGAGACCATTAAAGGCAGTATGTGAGCAAATGGCCTTAAAATACTGTGGATCTCGATGACGGAGGTTGAACAGTGGCTTCTGTGGCGCCGGCCGGCTGGAGAGGCCCACGATGCTGTCCCCTGTCCTGGCTCTAGGAGGCGCCCCTCTGGCAGGGTGGGCAGTTCCTGCAGCCGCTCTGGCCTTTGGAGAAGTCGGGGGCAGAAGCAGGGGGGTGAGAGGCTGTGATCGAGAATCTGGGATTCTACCTTGTTCTCTCCTAGTCATTCACACCCCTTCCAGCAGGACAGGGTGTGGAGGACATCTGGGACAGGGGATGAGGTCCTGTTCTGTTGCACTTCTGTTTAGGAAATGACTCTTGCAATTTGATGATTTTTCCTACCTTTTCCAACTTGATGGAACTCACATGCTGAGCTATAGGCATGATCTAGGAAGCGTTAATCCACAACTTTAAAATGCCAGTGTGCTTTAATGGAATTTGAAAGATGATTGAACTAGGTCACTGAATTTCATTTTACCCAGGATCCTATAGATATATCCAGACTGTATAGATGCACACAAATGATAGTTTGAGAACTATGTCAGTAAATTACTATAAGCTACTGGGTGAACAACTGTCGAGGAACTGGATTTTCACACAATCTCAAAGAATCATCCCACACATCAGTGAGAATTTATGAAAAGAATGAGAAGTCTGTACACTGGAAAGGTCTGGTAGACATCTTCGCAGCCCAGTGACCGCCACTAGCTGCACAGAGTGACCCACGGGTCCCTAATGTACGGGGAGCACCGGGACCGAACACTGCCTTTGCACTTTCATACCAAAGCTGCTTCACCTGAACCCAGTCATGAGGACACGTGCAACCAGGCAAATCCGAAGTGAGGAATATTCTGCGAAACAGCTGACTTCAATTGTAAAGTGTTATAAAGAAAAGAAGAGGAATGTCCTAGAACAAAGATGTCTGAGAGATATAACATTTAAATGTAATGAGAGGTCTTTGGTTGGATCCTGGATCAAAACTAAACGTAAAACCAGTGCTATAATTGGGATATGTGGGGATATGAACATGGACCATATATTATACAGTAGTCATGTGTCAGTTGTGTGTTCACTGCAGTGTCACTGTCAGGTACAGTGTCCTGGTTCTCAGGAGTCACATGCTGAAGGATTTAGGGGTGAAGTATTGTGATGTCTGCATCTAACCCTTAAATAGATCACACACCCACATATACACATGTACATCCGAAGAGAGAATACAAATGCAGTGAAATGTTAACAATTAAAATGTAAAGATAGGGCTTCCCTGGTGGCGCAGTGGTTGAGAGTCCGCCAGCCGATGCAGGGGACACGGGTTCGTGCCCTGGTCTGGGAAGATCCCACATGCTGCGGAGCGGCTAGGACCGTGAGCCATGGCCGTTGAGCCTGCGCGTCCAGAGCCTGTGCTCTGCAACAGGAGAGGCCACAACAGTGAGAGGCCCACATACCGCAAAAAAAAAAAAAAAAAAAGTAAAGATAAACTCTATATGAAATGTACAACTAGTGTACAGTTTCTAAATCCCAAGGAGTTGGGCTTGAGTCAGACATGAGAAGGAAGGGGGGGGGTTTGGCGGGGAGGAGGAGAGGGTATAAACAAAAATGGAATTCACTCCTTACACCAGAATATATTCCATACAGAACAAAGAGTTAAACATGAAAACTTAAACAGTAATTTTAGAAGAAGGCATTATAAAATAAATTCCTCATCTGGGAGTGAGAAGGACCTCTCTGGTAGGATCTGTAAAACGATAAACACACACACACAAACCATAACAGAACGGATTGGTAACTACATAAAACTTCAAAACATATGTATAGGGAGAAAAAATTGAAAGACCAATGACAAATCAGGAAAACATATTTGCAATTCAAAGGACTAGAAGCAAATTTCCTTAATATGTGACAAGCAGTTTACAGGACTACGGATACGTGATTACTATATAAAAAGACCCTCAACCTTACTCATAATTAGAGAAAACTAAACTAAAGCAAGAATAAGAACCTATTTCACCTATTAGATTGGCAAGAATTGAAAATTTTGATGATAATTATCTAGAGCTGATAAGAAGGAGGGGGAAATAGTCTTATAAGCCATCGGTAGAACTAAGAATGTACCATCCTGCTGGCTGACAGTTCCCTTTGATCCCTTCTCTAGAAATTTACCCCCCAGATATGCTCATAATGTTTTCTAAGATACATTCATGAGTATGTTAACTATAGCAATGATTATAAAAGAGGATAAACAACCCAAGAGCCTGCCACCAAGGAAGCATGCATACAATGATTTCTTCACAGCAATGATGAAGACCAAAGTGGATATATATGTGGTGATATAAAAAGATTTCCTACAGGGACTTCCCTTGCGGTCCAGTGGTTAGGGCTCCACGTTTCCACTGCAGGGGGCACGGGTTCGATCCCTGGTCAGGGAAATAAAATCCCGAATGCCACGCAGCACGGCCAAAACATAAAAAAAAAAAAGATTCCGTACAAGTCAGGAAAAGGCAACAAGAAAGTATAATGAGTAGAAAACGTAAGATGATAGGATAACAGTTACAACAAACAACGATTGAGATAAATTTCTGTATTAACAGATTCTTGAATTACATTGAAAAAAATCTGCTAGTAGCTGCTTATGGGAGATTTGAACCAAATGAAACAAAAATGTTCTACACAAAGACATGCTCAAGCATAAATGAGGAATGCACAAACAAAAGAAATAAAATAGAAAATCACAATAAAATAAATGAATTTTAAAGTGTATTTGGGAATCTAGAATCTAACATACACTATTCTGGTGTTCATGACACTGCTATTCTGTGGTACATAGCTAAAGCTGTACTTAGAGGACAGTAGTGTCAAATACATTTATTATTGAACAAGAAAGATGAAAGAATAATGAACCAACCATTCAAATCTTTAAATGTAGGAAGTAGAAAGTATAAAAATAAAATAAGTAATTTATTAGGATAAAAGTAAAACTGGTAAATGAAGCCAATAGCTGGTACTTTGGAAAAGAGAAACTATAAGATAAACAGCTCATCAGAGTTTAAAAAACATTAACAGTGAGGTGGATGGACCTAGAATCTGTCATACAGAGTGAAGTAAGCCAGAAAGAGAAAAACAAATACCGTGTGCTAACACATATACATGGAATCTAAAAAAAAGAAAAAATGGTTCTGATGAACCTAGGGGCAGGACAGGAATAAAGACGCAGATGTAGAGAATGGACTTGAGGACACGGGGAGGCGGAAGGGTAAGCTGGGACGAAGTGAGAGAGTGGCATTGACATATATACACTACCAAATGTAAAATAGATAGCTAGTGGGAAGCAGCCACATAGCACAGGGAGATCAGCTCGGTGCTTTGTGACCAACTAGAGGGGTGGGATAGGGAGGGTGGGAGGGAGAGGCAAGAGAGAGGAGATATGGGGATATATGTATACGTATAGCTGATTCACTTTGTTATACAGCAGAAACTAACATAACATTGTAAAGCAATTACACTCCAATAAAGCTGTTAAAAAAGAAAAAAAAAGCTCTTCCAAAAAAAAAAAAAAACAGGTACAACTACGAGGTAAAGTCTCACCAGGGTTAAAGCAGAATGGGAGACATAATCACATATGTGGAAATTATCTCTAAATTATAAAAGACTATTGTATACAACTTTGTGCTGTTAAATCTGAAAATATAATTGAAATTACCTCCTATAAAAATAGCAAACATAGAAAGAAATATAAAATATAAAAATGACTGAGAAAGGGGCTTCCCTGGTGGCGCAGTGGTTACGAGTCCACCTGCCAATGCAGGGGACTCTGGTGGGTATGAGCCCTGGTCCGGGAAGATCCCCCATGCCCTGGAGCACCTAAGCCCATGAGCCACAACTACTGAGCCTGCACTCTAGAGCCTGTGAGCCACAACTACTGAAGCTCACACACCTAGAGCTCATGCTCCACAACAAGAGAAGCCGCCACAATGAGAAGTCCATGCACCGCAACGAAGAGCAGCCCCCTCTCGTTGCAACTAGAGAAAGCCCGCGCGCAGCAATGAAGACCTAACGCAGCCAAAAATAAAATAAATAAATTTTAAGAAAATGACTGAGAAAAATGATATTAAAGCATCTCAATCTTTACTGAAAATATATTAAATTTAACAGCCATTCCTAATAATGACAGCGAACTAGAACTAAATGAAATTTCCTTGTCTCAATAAAGACTATATATCAGAAACTAAAAACACATTATTTTAGATAGTGAAACCCTAAAGATGCAAAATAGGTTACCCACAATCACACTTTGGCCATTCCTTGCCAATGCAATAATACAAGAAAACAAAAATACAATGTGTGTGCATTATATAATCCATATTTACTGTCTATACACATGGATTTTAAATCTATAAAATCATTTGAAAAATTATTAGAACTAAACCATTAGATGTTCAAATTCAAGATAAATATGCAATAATAATTGCATCCTGTATAGCAACAATAATCAGATATAAAATGCAATGGAAAAGGATCCCTTTCATAATAGTTAATACCTAAAAATAAACTTACAAGAAATATATAAATACTGATAAGGAAAAGTTTTTCTGAGGATGACATTGGCAATATGGCCAAATAAGTTGTCCCTCACTTGTATTCCCCCTAACCAGCAACATAGCTTGGCATTCATCCACGGACAAAACTGCCTTAGTGGGAGCTGTGGGATCCAGCTCCATAAGCCAAGGGACCCGGGAGGAGTCTCACCCACCCAAGCGTCGGGTCACAGGCTGTGGACCCTGAAGTGGCCCTTGAACCTGCTCCAAGCTGCCCCAGCCCCTCTCGCCTGCAGCCTGGGTGCCCCTGGAGAGCACTGCCTTAGACAATCACCTACCAACAAGAAAGCCTTTGTGGAAGCCCATGTTTCCAAAGGCAAAGTTCCAGCACACTGTTGGAACAACAAAAAAAAATACAAGTTTGGACGCATTGGAGAGGGAAAGAAGAATAGCCTGACTTTACCCACGTCACCCTCCCCCCAAGGAAGCACAGCTCAGGGCCAAGTGATTTCTCCCACAGGGGAAAATGAGGGCATGTGAGTAAGTGCCTGGCTTCCCCAGCCATGTGGGACACTGCCAAAGAGGCTCCTCTTTCCCTCACCCCATCCAGAGTACTGAATCATGAGCCACATGACTGGGGATGGAAAAGACTGGGGAAGCAGTAAACAGGACTCTCAGAGGACATTAAAGGGATATGGATCCTACCAACAGTGTTGAGGACTCCATCAAGAAGCCCACTCAGGAGCCATTGGGGATGCCTCTCCTGTAGATCCCTCTCCTGGCCCCAGCACTCCACATGCCTCGCCCACATCATGTGGCTGGCTCCCTGGGTGCACCCCTGATAGTTAGAGCCAGCTTTGGCAGATAGCTAGTGAGCATGTGCAGAAAGCCAGCCCAGGTCTGCAGGCAGGGAGGCACCACCGACTTGAGCTCCAGCCTCACCTTGGGAAAGCAAAGGAGGCTGTCAGCACCTAGCCTGATGTGTTGCAGGATTGAGAGAAGGCACACATGCTTGGAATTCTGCCACAGAGGGAGCAAGGAGCATGGAGCAGGCATATCCATAGACCGTCTGAGAAGCCTCAGTATCCCAGCAGGGCTGGTGGAAGGGATTTCTCTCCTGAAGTCAGTCAGTAACGACTGGGGGAGGTGACTGCTTCCTCAGATGCAAAGACAGCAACACAGGACTTCAAGGAACATGAAAATCAAGGAAGTATGACAACACCAAAGGATCACACTAATCCTCCCATAACTGACCTCAAAGACATGGAGATCTGTGATTTACGTGATAAAGAATTCAAAATAAATGTTTTGAGGAAGCTTGATGAGCTACAAGAAAATACAGAAAAACCATTCAACAAAATCAGGAAAACAATACAGGAACAAAATGAGAAGTTTAACAGAGGGACAGAAAAAATTAAAAAGAACCAAGCAAATTCTGGAGCTGAAGTATACAATGAATGAAATGAAAAATTCAATAGAAAGCATCAACATTAGAATGGATCAACCAGAAGAATAAGCCTGTGAATTAGAAGACAAAACCTTTGAAATTATTCAGTAAGAGGAGAACAAAGAAAAAAGAAAGAAAAAGAGTGAAGAAAGCATATGTGATCTTTGGGATACAGCAGAAGAAACAATTTGTAAATTATTAGAGTCCCAGGAGAAGAGAGGGAGAAGGAGGCAGAAAGGATATAAAGAAATAATGGCTGAGAACTTCCCAGATGGGGGAGAGATTTAGATATCCAAGTGTATGAAGCTCATAGGTCACCAAACAAACTCAATTTAAAGAGATCTTCTCCAAGACACATTCCAATAAAACTCAAAAATCAAAGACAAAGAGAGAATCTTAAAAGCAGCAAGAGACAATAAGCTTGTAACTAACTTAACAAGAAAATGCCCATAGGCTAACAGTGGTTTTCTCAGCAGAAACCTCATGGGCCAGAAGATGCCCAAGTGCTAAAAGGAAAACACTGCCAACCAAGAATACTCTATCTGGCAAAGATGTCCTTCAGAAATGAAGGAGAGATTAAAGACTTTCCCAGACAAACAAAAGCTGAGGGAGTTCAACACTAGACCTGCCTCACGAGAAACGCTGAAAGGAGTTTTTCAAGCTTAAAAGAAAGGATGCTAATTAGTAACATGAAAACATATGAATATATACATCATACTTGTAAAAGAAAGTACATAGTCAAATTCAGAATATTCTAATATTGTAGTATTGTGGTGTATTAACCACTTAATTCTCTTATAAAGGTTAAAGGACAAAAGTATTAAAAATAACTATAGCTACAATCATTTGTTAATGAATATACACTATAAAAAAGATGCAAATTGTGACATCAAAAACACAAAAGGGGGGAGTAAAAGGGTAAAGTTTTTGTATGCAATCAAAGTTATCAGTGTGAAATACACTTATACCTATACAATGTTTTATGTAAGCCTCATGGTAACCACAAAGCAAAACCCTACAGTAGATACACTAAGATCAAGAGAAAGGATGAGTGCGTACCACTCTGGAAAGTCATCAATTCACAACGGAACGCAGCAAGTGAGGAAGAAAGGAACAAGGGAACTACAAAACAGCCAGAAGACAATAAGGTGGCATTAGTAAGTCCTTACTTATCAGTAATTACTCTTAATGCAAATGAATTAATTTCTCCAATCAAAAGGCATAGAATGACTGGATAGATAAAAAACAAAACTCATATGCTGCTGACAAGAGACTCACTCCACCATTAAGGGCACAAATAGGCTCAAAGTGCAGGGACAGAAAAAGATATTCTACTCACGTGGAACCCAAAAGAGAGCAGGGGTAGCTATGCTTCTGTTAGACAAAACGGACTTTAAAGCTGTAACAGACAGAAAAGGTCATTATATAATGATAAAGTGATTAATTCATCAAGACGATATAACAAAAATTAACTCAAAATGCATTAAAGACTTAAACCTAAAGCCTGAAACCACAAAACTCCTAGGAGAAAGCACAGGGGCAGGGAATTCCCTGCCAGTCCCGTGGTTAAGACTTCGCCTTCCAATGCAGGGGACGTGGGTTCGATTCCTGGTCAGGGAACTAAGATCCCACACCGCAGGGCAAATAAGCCCGCATGCCACAACTACTGAGCTCACACGCCTCAACAAGAGAGCCCGTGTGCTGCAAACTACAGAGCCCACGTGCTCTGGAGCCCTCGTGCCACAACTAGAGAGAAACTTGCGCACCACAACTAAGAGCCTGCGTGCTACAACTAAGACCCAATGCAGCCAAAAAAAGAAAAATAAATAAATTAAATAAAATAAATATTTAAAAAAAGAAAGAAAGCACAGGGGAAAATCTTGACAATGGTCTTGGCAATGATTTTTTGGATATAACACCAAAAACACAAGCAACAAAAGCAAAAATAAATAAAGGGACTACATCAAACTTAATAGCTTCTGCACATCACTGGAAACAGTCTACAAAATGAAAAAAGACAACTTACAAATTGGGAGAAAATATTTGCAAATCATATATCTCATAAGGGGTTTTTATCCAAAATATATAAAGGACACATACAACTCAATAGCCAAAAAACCCAAATGTCTGATTAAGAAACTGGGCAGAGGAAGTGAATAGGCATTTTTCTGAAGACATAACAAATGGCCAACAGGTACATGAAAAAGGTCTTCAGTATCACTAATCATCAGGGAAATGCAAATCAACACCACAATGAGATATCACCTCACACCTCTTAGAATGACTGTCATCAGAAAGACAACAAATACCAAGTGTTGGTGATGTGGAGAAAAGGGAGCCCTCCTGCACTGTTGGTGGGAATGTAAATTGGTGCAGCCTCTATGGAGAACAGTATGGAGGTTCCTCAAAAAGTGAAAAGTAGGACTACCATATGACCCGGCAATTCCACTCCTGGGCATCTGTCCTTCCAAAGGAGATGAAACCAAGATCTCACAGAGATTTCTGCACTTCCATGTTCATGGCAGCATTAGGCACAGCAGCCAAGACACGGAAACAACCTAAGCGTCAGTCAACAGATAAATGGATAAGAAGATGTGGTACATCTACAATGGAATTCAGCCAAGAGAAAGAAAGAAATCCTACCATTTGCAACAACATGAATGAACCTTGAGGACGTTATGCTAAATGAAATAAATCAGACAGAGAAAGACAAATATGGTATGATTCCGCTTATGTGTAGAATCTAAAAAAGTCGAACTCACAGAAACAGAGCAGATGGTGGTGGCCAGGGGCTTGGGGAGAGGGGTGGGGGGAATGGGGGGATGCCGGTCAGAGAGCAAGCTTCCAGTTAGGAGATGTCCTAATGCACAGCATGGTGACTACAGTTAACAGTATGGTATTATAGCCTTGAAAGTTGCCAAGAGATCTGAAACGTCCTCACCACAAAAAAGAAATGGTAACTGTGTGAGATGATGGGGGTGTTAACTAACCTTCCGGTGGTCATCGTTTCCCGACATATAAATGCATCAAATCATCACATTGTACACCTTAAACTTACACCATGTTGTACATCAGTTATATCCCAATAAGGTTGTAATGAGGTAGAACACCCTCGTTAAATATCAAAATACATATAAAATTTTGGTAACTAAGATTCTTGTGAAATGTTAGATGAACAGGTGATGAACCAGCAGAAAGTCACCCACCTCAGTGCACAGGGATTCTAAGTCTACAGTAAAGGACACATATGAGATCAGTGAAGAAAAAGATTGAGAAAATCAATTAATTTATGCATTCACGTGAAGGAGAAAAATAGACATTACTTCATACCTTATCCTCAAAAAAGTTCCACATGGATTAATTATGTAAATACTTTTTAAGTGAATGAATAAAATTAGTAGAATACAACATAGATGTCGTACTGGGCACTGAGCTCTGCCCGTGCTCTGGCAGGGGGAATGGCCTGGTGACCCCAGTGTGAGGTAGAAGCTTCGACGCTGACGCTGCAGGTGGAGCGAGGGGTCAGCGGCCCCCACCTCGCCAGGCCGCTGTGCAGAAAAGCACTGGACACATTGACGGTCGATGAGGCAAAGTGACCGCCTTCACTTGGATTTTTAGTAACAGTAGAGCATTGGCTTATACATACATTAAGACACATATATTCTTTAGGGGTTTCGGCTATTTTCTTGTGGTTTTTAAAAGATGTAATCCTGTGAGTAGAATAAGTATTTCACAGTGCAATACTAGAACAGCCTGATGACAAAGAATGTTAGACATGAAACAACCATGCACCCTGAGTTAGTAAAGAAAGAAATCATCATCCAGAGGTGCCTTTAGGAAAGACTTTTATCTAGTTTAATAGTATACCCTATTTTACAAAAGAATTAAATAGCATTTTTCTAATGATAGAAACTGAATTTATTCAGTTCATCAAGGAACAAACGTGTGTTTCAGTAAAAAAATAAGTTTGAACTGATCATTTTCCTTTAAATACCTGTAAAAATACTTTAACTTAAGCTTGTCAGTATAATGAGGCTTTAAAGTCTAGAAATCACAGGTGAAGATATTTAAAATAAAAATATAACTCTTGGTCCTGGATTCTCATTATATTCATCTTTACAGTTTTTCAGAGCTAAACATGTACCCTGAAGCCCAGCCTCAGAAGAATTGGGGTCTGTAGGTTTCCTAGTAATAGATGCAGTGAAAGATAAATTCCAAAGCCAAAGTGCACAGTGAGTTTATCAAGGCTCCTTGGGGCGGGAGACTAGCTCTGTGACAGGGACATTCCAGGAGTGCCAGGTTTCCTGCACAGGCCTGCCTTTCAGCTCTGCAGTTTGACACCCGTGTCTTCACCCCGTCACCCTCCTCACAACCTAAATGTGCACAGAACTTAGGTCAGTGTACTATGAGGGATCCAGTGTTTGAATTTTAGAAATTGGAGCGTTTACAAAGCAAAATGTGCAGTGACCATAGTATCAGATATGGTAAAATTTTTCATTACCTGTGGAACAACAGTTCTTGAATCTGGGGTGTCGTGCAACCACCAGCCACATTTCTAAGCTGTATCTCCATACTCACCACTGGTGACAGTTAAAGTAATGCAAATTCGTCTTACGTTTAGTCTACACAATTGAAATTGCAAATTTCATGTGATACATCCCGCTGCCCAAGGCAGATAGATAAATGTCGGATCTACCACCTCATTGGTCAGTGAGACCAAGACATTGCCGCAGCTTCTGCCTTCTCCCCCAGCAGCCTGCTGCAATTCTGTACTCCAGTGGTCTCCAGACCTTTGGAGTCTACCGATGGTCAAAGAGAGACTCGGGGCTCCAACAAGGTCACTGCCAACTTTCAAAACCTTTCTATTTTGCCAAGTAAGAGTTAAAACCAAGCATCATACACCGTCAGAATCATCTCATAAAAGGAGGACTATTTTTCAACACCAGGAAAGTTGGAAATACTTGATCACACACTAAAGGATATGCCTTTACACTGAACCATTTAGCTTTAAGAAATTTCACTCCACTGAATTCACTTATTTTCTTTTCTGGCAGATGGGTGAAAACTTCTTTGTCATACTTGGGAACCACTGGTTTAATTACCTTCAGGGAAAAGAAGTCTAATCAACAGAAAAGAAAGGCAAAGAGGGATAATAATGTGATATTTTTAGGCACAATAAATGAGGAAGTGCTTGTTTCCTTTAAAGTTTCAAGATCTCACCAAGATGGATATGTTTTTAATACTCTAGATTAGATTAGCTCAGGCCATTCTATTTTTATAAATTAATCTATCTTACTTGCAAAAGAACTGTGGCCTTGCATTTTCACTCTTCTGTTGCAGAGGGGATTAATGAAGTCTTTTCTTACCTTAGTCTTCCTGCATCTACTGGGTCTTAACTAAGTAGAATACAGAGGTCATCTTTCTACAAATAGTCATGCTTCCATATGCTGAGGATTTCTCTCCACAGATCTGCCTCGCTTTGAAATATCACTGGCACATTCCTAACAAGACTGAAGCAGAGCAAAGTGAAGTTGTGTCACACTGTAGGTTCTTTTAAATAGATGGCAGTCCCGTGGTTAAGAACTGTGCGGGTCAAATGTTGAGTTTTGTACCCACAAGTAAGTGTCAGAAAGTAACCTTGAGTCAGCAGCGCCTTTGTCATGGAGGGCGCTGGGGCCGTAGGGATGATCCAGGAGGCCTGGTGCGCTCTTGCATCGTCTGGTGAACTCAGATCAAAGCCGCCTGGAGAGGTCACTAGAGCTGCTGTGCTCATACCTGTCACCAGTGTGTACAGAAAGCCCAAGTGTTGCCCAGAATGCAGTGGTTGGTCCTTGAATGCCTTTGATCCTTATCTAGAAATTCTGCTAGCATATGTCATATAATTGAGGTATGGCCTTTTATTGCTGCAATTAAAACTTTTCAAATGCATTATACTATCTCAACCCAAGCTAAAAGTCCTGACCATTGTTTAAAAAGTGAGGTTAGGGATTTGTCAGATGCTGTGGTTGACTTTAGGGGCTGCCACTCCCACACCCTCCCGCAGGAGATTTCTCTTACTTTTTTTCATTTACATCTCGCCAAACAGCATAATGGTCTTAAAGTTTGTTTAGTCCTTTGGCTTCCTTTATCACATAGAGATGGCAAACATTCTGTTGCTAACTTGAAGTGGCTCCAAGCAGCAAGACGGGGAGGATATTAAACCAGTAAAAGCTTATCAACTGATTCATTGATATGCTGTAAATTCCAGGCTTTTCACTTTGCTTTTGAGGGCGGCCGTAAGTCAACACATTAGTAAGCAATTGCTGACATCAAGATGGATGCTGAGAGGGGCCTCCTGGGCAGACAGAGTTCACCTGGGCACTTTTGTTAGTATATTTTTTTTACTGTTTAGCCAGGATGTACTTGTAAATGACCAGTAATTGCTTTATATATCAATAACCTGAATTTGTAATTACTTAATTTATCAAATATCTGAAATGTGAGACTTAAAAAGAAAAATATAAGAAGATATTCATTTTTTTAATTGAAAAAGTTATGTATTTTGTCCATAGAATTAATATTAACCACTAGTTTGAAAACTAGACCTCGATCGTCTTTGCGTGTGTGGTGCTTGCCTTTTCAATCACTGAAGGCCTCTGACCTTCAGGAGAAGCAAGGATGCTAATCACACAGGAATTCGACATTTAAGAAATATTTCATAATAGCTACACTTAGGACATTGCTCTAACCTGGCCACGATAGGTAGTCCGTAAATATATAATGATTTAAGTTTTTAAAATATTACCCTTGCTAACTTTCCAATACTTGAAGCACAAGAATAAAGACAGTCACATCAGTTCACTTTTAGAAATTTGCCATAAATATATACTGAAGGATTTTCGGTATGTTTATTAACAAGCTAACGTCAATGTTATAATTAGAAGCCAAACACTGATGCCCCACTGAATCTTGACACGGCAGGTTCCTTCAGCATCATTCCACGCAGACACTGTCCTTTTTTTTAATCCCCACAAAGGAACTTGTACTGCAGTCCTTTAGAATATGCACATTAGGGCATGTATGTGTCTCCTTTTCTAATCTATTGCAAACTTAAAGTCGACATTTTTTATTGAACGCTAAGGGCCTCGCCAAGATGAATCTAAGGAACGAGGAGATAAGAAATACACACAGGAAAAAGGTATGAGCACCCAGCCGGTGACAAGTGTCAAGCGAAGGGGCCAAAAGTGCTCTCTGGGCGTCCGGAGAGAGCGCACGTCCAGCCCAGGCGCGGGGGACGCACGGCCGTGCAGAGGTCGCAGAGACGGAGGAGCATGACGGTCATTCGTGGGCTGAGTGAGTCTGGCCAGACCGGAAGATCCCTACGGCAAAGTAGTGCCTTTCCTGAGGAGAGGCGGGGGCGAGGCTGGGGAGAAGCTGGCATCAGCGATGGAGGGCGAGGTGGGGACGGCAGTGTCCCCTGCAGGCGGTGAGGGTGAGGAAGCAGCCGGGGGCGCCTGGCCTACGCCTGCCCGCTCCTCCTCTGCCCCTGCACCTCGCTGTCAGACCCTCTCTTCCGCACCCTCTCCCGGCCCCACCCCGCCTTCCTGCTGGGTTGGGCGCCCTGTCGTTAAAGGAACAAGATGTGCCGCGGCCCGGCCCGGCCCAGGCTCCTCTGGGACCCATCTGTGCTTCCTATCCCTCACCCTGCCACAGCTAAACGGCAGGGTAAAGGCAAAATTACTTAGCTTAGGTTGAATAACCTGCATTTTAAGTCTTTAACCACCACTGCATATAAAGGGGATTGTTATTTTTCTCATTTACGACATGCTTTCCATTTAAGCCGAGGAAGAAAGCATGGTCGTTAACGAGTGTGAAAGTGATGCCAGGTGTGGCGGACAGGAAACTACAAACGAGCGCACCTGCGTCCGGCACTGACCCTGCACCTCGCCCGTTCAGAACGTGGTTCCAGGCGGGGAGCGGCTGTTTTCAAGCGGCCTCTGCAGACCCGAGCATCGCCCCGGAGCCCCTGCCTGCTTCCCCACCAGACTCACGGCCTCCTCTGGGTGTGCCCCACCTTCCTGGAGGGAAAGAGGCAGGAAACACTCTTTGACAACGGTATCAGTTTCAACCAGCCGTGTCATGGAGAAAACCCCCGAAGAGACGAAGGGGCAGGGAGCAGACTGAGGTCGGAGACCAGCGCGGCCGGCCAGGCGCATTAAGACCCGCCCTCCACAGAGGCACTGGCTGCATCTGCAAAACTGAGGAGCCCGTTTCTTCAGCAAGTGTTTCTGCTGTGTCCCCCGTGGTTGGCGTACAGAGCGACCCACAGACAAACAGAGGCGGGAACCCGGGGACCCAGGGAGAATTCTGCACGGTGGGCCAGCGTTGAGCGCAGCACTCCCAGCGCCTGAGCTGACAGTGAGAAGGAATGGAGGCGGCCTGCAGCGCAGGGAGGCGACATCAGGGACTGTCCCCACTGGGGCCACGTGGGACCCAGCGCCGTGCACACCAGCTCCAACTCAAGCCGTGAGAACTCACTCAACGTGTGGGAAGAGCACCACAGAGATACCTCGCCACACACGTGACAACATTAACATATATATACAGAGAGGGATATATAAATACTCGTGGCCTCCACATTTACTCCGTTGCTCTCTTAAGTGACCTTTGAAAGCTCACGGGGACACCTCACACTTGGGAGTTGGGTGGTTACGTCTCCAGGAATGATGACTAAAGCTGTGTTAAATAACTTTGACTCAAAAATTAATCGGGAAACTTCTATGATGGCAGTTCTCAAGCATGAGTGAGCATCAGAACCCCGTGGGGGTTGTTAAACCACAGACGGCTGCTTCCTACCTGCAGGTTCTGACCCAGGAGGGCGGGGCTGGCCCGGGAGTTGGCATTGCTAACAAGTTATGCGGGTCCAGGGACCTCACCTGAGAAGAAGCATTGCGATCCTTTCACACCAACCTGTCTGCTCCAAGTAGCACTTCTGTTCAGAACTAATTTGAGAACATACCTCATAATCTGAGATACTCTGGAATAGAACGTGATCCCTTTTTATTCTGAGGTATAATTCTGGAGGAAGAAAAGACCTTACCTTACAGGTCTAAATGGGAAATCTCTCACACTTCAAGAAAACCCAATTTACAGAAAACTTGAGTTATAAAACATTAATTGGAAGGCAGCTGTATGCATTTCCAAGTAATTCTTCCTTTTATAAAGTATAGGGAACTCTTCTACTTTCAGTAATTTATTTGGAGATTACAGGTATTTGAAAGGCTGAGGAACAGAGAAAATGAAACACTGCCAGCTGGAGCCCATAAGCTAGGGTCCAGCTGCCAGGCAAGTGTAATTAGAATCAGCAAGAAACAGAACTGGATTCATAGATGGAAAAGCATCTTCCTCCAGACCTCCAAGTACGGCTGAAAATCAACTGCATGCAAAACCCCAAAACACAGGTGCCTGGATTCAAAGCCCGTGGGCCGCCTGCCGTGTTACAGCACGGCCTTTCCCTGAAACCCAGCACGCATCCTGGTTAACACCCAGGGACCAAGGCTGGGCAGGCTCACTCACCACAGCCGCTGCCCGCTGCCCGCGCAGGCTCGAGTCTTGTTGCAGGACAGATGGGAATTGGAAGGGAACGCCAGGTCCGTGAAGGCAACTTCTAATGGAGGTGACTTACACAGACATGGCATCCCGCCAGGTTATCCACATAAAAACAAATGAACAGACAAACCGCGCACACGGGATGTCCAATAGAGTAGGATACTTGAAATGGGAAAGTCCCCCACGTCCATGGAGAACACGTTCCACGCATCACACACCTAAATGACTGCGAGGTTCGATGGGCTGAGTTCCTTTCATCCTGCCCGGTTCCGTGAAAGAGCCACAATCTCTCAACCAGGACACTGCTAATTGCTGAAACAAATAAACCCCTAATTTCAACAACTGAAAATAGAAGCTTCAGTGACCTGAGTCACAGCATGCCACCCTGTGAGACACAGATGCTGTCCCCCCACCATCCTTTTGTCCTACCATCCCCTGGGCCTCAGAGACCTGTGTGTCCAGCCCAGAGACCCCATTCCCATTGGAAACGCTGTGTCACGTGGCCCCACCTAGCACAGGGGGAATGGGGAATGTGGTTTCTGGATGGGACGCCAACTTCTGCAGACTGCTCTGTGCTGGGGAAGGACGAGCAAGACAGCCATCAGGTGACAGACACCACTGCCACACCCTTTAAACAACAGATCACCCCTACCACTTACATCAGTCTTCAAACGTTTAACAAAGGAGCTATCGGAGTGGCCCTGGCTTGGCTACCTCTCCATGCCCAGACATGATGGTCACTCCTCTCTAGTGTATGTCTTTCTGAGCCACCAGGCCACGCTGTCCAGTGCAGGGAGCCACAAGCCACCTGTGGCCGTCCAGTCCAGATGGAGATGTGATGCGCGTGCACAACATGCTCGGATTTCAAAGCCTTTCAGGAAGGAAAGAATATAAAGATCTCAGTAGCTTATTCAACTGATACATTTTGAAGTGATAAATATTTTGGATACATTGGGTTACGTAAAATATTAAATTTAATTCCACCTATTTAGAAACTTTTCTTAATGTGGCTCCTATAAATTTTAAGATTAGACATGGCTCACGTGACATTTCTTGCGGACGGTGTCGATCTAGACTAGCTGGTGAAGTCTTACATTTTAGAAAGTTCTAAAAACAATTATACTAAAAGGGTTTTTTCCAAGTATATCATACAGCACTTTGAGAAGACCAGGGAGAGAAAAAAAATAAGACCAAATACATCCCTATCCCCAAATCTCTTTAATAAAAACCGTTTACTCCTGTGCCCCAGCTGTTCACAGGCCTTTTTCTTTTCTTTAACTTCTTATTGGAGTATAGTTGATTTACAATGTTGTGTTAGTTTCAGGTGTAAAGCAAAGTGAATCAGTTATACATATACATATATCCACTCTTTTTTAGGTTCTTTTCCCATACGGGTCATTACAGAGCACTGAGTAGAGTTCCCTGTGCTCTACAGTAGGTCCTTATTAGTTACCTATTTTATATATAGTAGTGTGTATATGTCAATCCCAGTCTTCCAGTTTATCCCTCTCCCCTCACCCCCTGGTAACCATAAGTTTGTTTTCTAAATCTGTGACTCTACTTCCGTTTTGTAGATAAATTCATACTGAGTGGTCAGTCAGGCAGAGAAAGACAAATATCGTATGATAGCGCTTGTATGTGGAATTAAAAAGAAAAGGGAGGGCGTACAAATGAACTTGCCCAGTATTTTCTCATAAGATTTCCTCAACAGCGAACGTAACTTGCCCAAGGTCACTCAGCTAGTAACTGGGAATCTGGATTTGAACCCACAGTGATAATCCAGGTCTTTACAATGTAACTGAAATCCATGAAACTCTTTTTCCTTCCCAGCCCATCTAAGGAGACCAACTTCTGGAATCTTGAAGCCCTTTGGAATCCCAATATCACTCACCTGTCTAGGCATCCCTGCTAATGTGTATGTTCCTGAAAAATCATGCAGGACTTATGGGAAAATGGGCAAGCCATCTAAAACCTGCGCAGCTGTAACCAAAACACTAACAAAAACCCTAAAAAGTTTAAGACGTTAAATTTCTAATAAACCAATAACTATACGACCTTGTCTTTTTTAAAAAGGGGTGGATGGCATCTTGATGGAAGGGTATACACAGAAGACTTAAAGATTCCTAATTTGGGAGATTACAATTCACAGAGATCAGAGAGACTCACACAGTAAATATTTCCAAAGGCCAGACTGAGTCCAGAGTAGGGAGGCTGGAGGCTATCACAGTTTCACTACTTTGCAGTGAGCAACTGTTACCACTTAACGGACCAAAAATGCACACATTTTGGTCCATCTGGGGGAAGTCACACATGAGTCCACATACCTCCCACGTGATCTAGGCATGTTGCATTTTACGAATCACAGGTGAGGGACCTTGCACTGCAAATGCGTGCATTCATCCTGGCAATTCTGGTTTGCTGCCATCAGGAGGCAACAGCATGCCACAGCCAACAACTAACTCATTTGTCCTGAGATCACTGTGCTTTTCTAAACCTTTTTGTATCAAAATATAGACTTTTATAAAAGGACTGAGCTTGGCGGAACATTAGAGACTGTATTTAAGGCTAATACTTCTAAAGCAGAACAAAAGTTTGAGATAAAATGTAACACGCCGTCTCCATATTTACGCTAGCAGTGAAAACAGGATTTTAAGGTAAATCCTAAAGATGTGTTCTGTAGCAAGGGGACATACAATTGTCCATAAACTGATTAACTCAGCTTATTTTTTAAGGTCCTTAGGCAAGGGGTGGGGTTCAAAATTATGATTTTAGAGCTTGGTGAGAAAAGCAGAATGAGTAACCGGTTTGAAGGAAAGAGATAATCTTTCTCTTGGAAAGATTACTTTCTAAATGTTTTTTAAAAAACATATTTTAAAACGTTCACAATCTGCAACCACAGGGGAAGATGCTGTGGAGCAAGGGGAAGCGAAGCAGCTCTCATTAGCGATGGCCTGGTGGTGGCCCCAGGAAAGCGGCACTGTGCAGTGACCATCCCCATGAAGACTAACTGGCGCCAGACCAGGATGACCATGTGACTACTTGTGCAAAATTCTAATCCTTTCTCCTCTCAACTTCTCATCAACGTATTCCCTGCTAACAAGCAAGGCTTACAACCAGGTGCCCCGTTCTGGTAAAATCTCTGCACCAATTCTCTGGACTTGGAGTGATTAAGGAAATCGCCGTGTGTCTATTTCCCCAAGAAGTACAATTCAAAGGCAGGCCCTTAGGGAAATTAGCAGGAAGGGTGGTCGGAACTCAAGAAGGGGCTTCCCTTCAACCTACCTCCAGAACTTCTCACTGCCTGTGAGTAAGTGTGCCCCCGCCGTGTCCCCAGTTCACAGAAGTCAGCCACCGCCTGCTGTGCTCTTACCACACGGACATAGACGAGCTCTTTTCAGAGATCGACCGCTGCCTGGCCCTCAACCGCAGCGTGCTGCAGCAGCTGGAGTACACGTGTGGCCACGAGCTCACGGAAGAGGACTGGGGGAAGATCCAGACGCAGGTAGGCTGTGCCCGGGACAGGGCAGCCAGCGGCTCTGCAGTGCTGCTTGGGGGGGGACCCACCAGGAGGGGGGGGGCCTGGCCTGTGCCCACAGCACGTGGGGCCCCAGGACCTTCACCACCCACTCTGGGGTGAGCGCCAAGGCCCTTGAGTGTGAAATTCCGCTTTGATGATGGCATTTTGTGAAAGCACCGAGGGAAAAGGCCTCCCCACATGCTCCTCCCCCGCCCCCCGGAGCTTCCCCGCAGGTCCCAGCCTGCCCTCCTCTTGCATCTGTAGGAGCCGTGAAAGAACAACACTCCAAATCCCACAGAGGAAACACTTGCTTAGAAAATCACAAAAAGAGGAAAATGTATGAAGAAGTTTAGCAGCTACATAGTATCAAGAATTTTGAAGAAGACTACTCTTCCTTGCCTAATTAAAAGAAAATCTATATTATTAATGTTCAGCATTTTATAAACTATTTGTGTTTCAAAATGGGTTATCCCAGGTGGGTTACTACCCTTTCCATTTTTCACAAGACTAGCAGAGTACGTATATAATTAATGTCATTTTAACACAGAATGAAGTGTCTTCATTTTTAGAAGATCCACGTCTGTCAGTATACAGCTCTCACTCAAATTTCCGGAACTTCCTATCATGATGAAACTAACAACCTGCGTGACCAACTCCCGCGTCCTTCTGTGTTGCAGGCCCTGCTGCGGACAGCCCCGGCGCCCTCGTCACGGCACACGGTCCTCCTGTCCTGCTCACACGTGTTTCACCACACGTGTCTCCTTGCTCTGGAGGAGTTCTCCTTGGGGGACAGTTCTCCCTTCCACGTGTGTCCTCTCTGCCGCTCCTGCTATCCAAAGAAAATTCCTGAATGTTGAATTCACAGGAATAAAATTATATAATTTGGGGGGAAAGGTTTACCTTAATTTTGGTGGTTGTACTTAGGAAAGCTAACGATATTTTAAAAGCTGACAACCCATCCAATTTTAGTCTTTATAAAAAAAAACTTCAGATTCATGAGTTTAATCAGTTGAAGTAAGTGAGGCACGGACTAAAAACTTCTGTCTCAGAGGTTCTGTAATTTGCTGATTCGCTCTGCGTCTAGTGGGCCAGCTGGAATTGCTCGTAACAGTAAAGGGACTCCCTTCTGACACAGTAGCCTGGCTCACTGGCCCATTTCCACAGCGGTTCTGATTGGCCCGCAGGGGGGCTGCCGGTAGGGTTACAATACTCTGTCTTCCCAGGCCTGGCCCCCGCGCGGCTGGGTACTTACCTACAGCTAGTGTCGACCACAAGCTAGTAACCTAAAGGTCCTCTGCTGCTCCTAACTCTTGCTTTACTGTTGTACTTCAGCACTTTGAATATATAAACCCAAGATATGAAAATAAAATATTCAGTGGTTTCAACATCAGAAAATAGTAAATCACATAGTAATGACTTAGAGCCACATATACTGTTTTAGTTCATACGTGAAGAAATCCACGAAATCTTCCTGGGAGCCTGGTCACTTATAAGAATGAAGTGCAGTTGTGATGGTGAGGTGCCCCAGCTGCTGGAACAGATGAGGCCCAAGCCTCAGGGACGGACAAAGCGGCCTGTTCTTTTGAACCGCAGCCCTTCGGCAGCGGGTGAGGGCTGAGGGGCTTCTCTAAGTGGACACTGGCTCGTGGCCCGTGGCTTGTGGCTCTGCTCGGGCTCCCCAGTGACTCTCCCATGTGCTGAGGCAGAGACGTTTGTGGCCACGCCGGGGCACCTGGCACACAAGACCGCAGCCTCAGCTAACTGCAGGCAAGGAGACAGGAAGCCCAGCCTGGGAGGAAAAAGACAGACAGGTTGCCAAGGCCAGGAGCAGGCCTGCCAAGGGTGCAGAACAGCCCCAGTGTCGTGTGGGAGGAAATACTAAATGTATGTTCCTATTTATTTTTTACCCCATCCTTTTAAAACACTCATCTGATATGTCTTATTTATATATAGCCATACACATGTACGTCATTTAAATGAGTAAATCCACATATATTGGCGTGTGCTCACTTTTCAATGGTGGAGTTATAGGGGGCATGGACGTCAGGTTGGCTGGTTATCAGGGAAACTATCACAGTGGAGCTGTTCTGATCTGTTCTGACTTTTATGAAACTTGGAGACTAACTTGGAGAATGATTTAAAGAGTGAGCGAACACTTCTGTTGTGAGACAGCAGAGGGAGGCTGGATCCCAGACCTCACTTTTCCGTTCAGAAGGCCCACGAGGCAGAGCACAGCCATGCGGTGAAGGCTGGGTCAGGCTGATTCCAGGCCCTAAACCTGGAATCTGTGGGGAGAGTCCAGGGATGCCCAGGTCACTCAGTGATAGTAAGAGGCCCCTCAGGGCCATGTGTGACCATGTCCCTGCACTCCTGTCCCTGGGCACGATGGCTGGGTGTGGCTGCCCAGACCCCCGACAGTCCTGCCTGCTTTCGGAACCCATTTCTCAAGCCTTCCCACTGAATCTGTGAGCTGTCAAAAGTCCTTCCAGCAAACTCTTTTCCTGCTTAAGTGAGCACAGCCCGTCTCTGCTCTTTGCAACCAAGTACTCTACTGACTAGGCCTTAGTTAATTGTAGGCAGCGGGCGTACAGGGAAAATCAGTGAGGATGGAAATCTGGGATTGGTCATCACTGGGGAACATGGCAGTGAAAACCACATGAGTGTTCAGGGGTGAGTCTCACACAGCTGCGAAAGTCGATGGCACATCAGGTAATTCTCTTATTGACAAGTCTTCTGGAACAGCATGCCCAACAAAACCTTGGGGAGACCAAGTTACAACCACAGAACAGTAAAAAAAAAAAAAAGCACTTCAGTGGAGTAGCTGATTCTCTGGATGGTTTGAAGACGACAGCACATTCTCAGGTCAAGCCACGAACACCACGCGGACTTTTCTATGATTACATCACAGCCTCTTCAGGTCTCATTTGAAAATGGGTCGTTGTCCAAGAAAGAGTTGGGGCCCTAAGAAGCATGAGTTTGGTGGAGGACTCACTCGGGAGAGGGAAAGTCTGTGACGCTATTTAAATCCATGTATAATCCATAAATTTCTGGAGTTATTTACAAATACCATTTTTACCTTTCCAAGTGGTTGGGTATTTAGTTTATTATCATTCTGATTAGTAAATCCCGGTTTTGTTTCATTTTATCAGGGAGTATGATTTTATTGTCCCATTGCTGTAAAAATGCTTAGGACAAGCAGCATTTATTACTTATCTGTTGGATGGGGGCTGCCTGCTCTGTGGTGGGCCCAGCTGGGCTTGGCTGCAAACTGTGCCTTAGATCCAGATGTGTTCCCTGAGCTTGGTGAATTTGGTTTCTGGCACCTGCAACCAAAGAGCTCTGATGAGCACAAGATAGCACAAACTAAGGTGGAACCAGAGAAGAGAAAGAAACAAGAGGACTTCCCTGGCGGTCCAGTGCTTTAGACTCCGTGCTTCCACTGCAGGGGGCACAGGTTCGATCCCTGGTCGGGGAGCTAGCGTCCTGCATGCCGCGTGGTGCAGCCAAAAAAAAAAAAAAGAAAGAAACGAGTGGTAGCAAAAGAAGGCAAGAAGGAGGCTGAACTCCACTGGATGAACACCCCGCACACCTGAGCTAGCAGTGGCCCCAAACAGGAAAACCATGTGTTATGCGATTCCTCCCATCCGTGAGTTAAAGAGAGTTCAGGGAGAAAATGGCTGCCCTCTCTCTCTCTTTAGGAAAAGTGCCTCCTCTCTCTCATTTTTTGACTTGGTAACTGGGGTGGCTGTGGAGTACGGCTCGGATCTCCTTTCAAGAACACCGGCCGTGGGGAGCCAGCTGGCTGACGTTCTCCAGCCGCTGCCCCTCGACGTCAGACTCAGAGCTCAAGCCAAGGCCACGCGCCCCCCAGGCTGCTCCCGAGCACTCGGGGTCCAGACAACTCACACCAACAGTCCTCCCATCTCACAGACCACCACTCCCCATGCTCGCCTCAGACAGGACTTTTCCCACAGAAAGGCGGCTGTATGACATCATAAACAGATGGTGTTCACTTTGAGGTCCCAGGATGCAGTGGTGAGTTTCATGGGACAGATCTTGTAAAGTACTCCTCATACAGGCTGATGACCTCACACCAGGGTCAACGTGTACTGATACACCTCAATGGACAACAGGGTGTGGACAGGTAACTTCCTCCCGGGGAGGCTGAGAGCCTGCAGAGGACACGCGAAGACGAGGTCCCGAGTCCACCCTGAAGTGAGCGCTAACAGCTCCAGAGTGCCCACTTAAGTCACATAGGGATCTCAGCTCTTATTCTAGTGGCGCAAACTCAGATGCCTTCTGCGGCCGAGCAATAACAGATAAGCGGGAAAGCAGCTGGTTATGGATTAGGATCCATGATCCTGAAACATGGAACTTAACGTTGCCAGATTATCTCATTTTTAAAGACACTATCTCTCACTCAAAAGACATTGAGGCTTTTGACTCTGATGACAATATGGTACTGGCATAAAAAGACAAATAGATCAGTGGAACAGAATAGAGAGCCCAGCAATAAACCCACGCATATATGATCGAGAGCCAAGAATATACAATGAAGAAAGGAAAGTCTCTTTAATAAATGGTGCTGGGAAAACCGGACAGCTACACGCAAAAGAGTGATGCTGGACCCCAGTCTTAAACTATATACAAAAACCAACTCAAAATGGACTTAAGGACTTGAACGTAAGACCTGAAACCATAAAACTTCTAGAATACACAGGTGGTAAGCTCCTTGACATAAATCTCAGCAATTATCTTTTGGATCTGACACCAAAAGCAATACAACAAAAGCAAAAATAAATAAACAAAAAATATAAAATAAACAAGCTTCTGCAAAACAAATAATCAACAAAATTAAAAGGCAACAACCTACAGAATGGGAGAAAATATCTGCAAATCATGTATCTGTTAAGGGGTTAGTATCCAAAAATACACAAAGAACTTACACAGCTCAATAGCGAAAAACCCCCAAATAATCTGATTAGAAAACGGACAGAAGATCTGAATAAACATTTTTCCAAATAAGACATACAGGTGGCCAACAGGTACGTGAAAAGATGCTCAACATCAGTCATCAACAGGAAAATACAAATCAAAACCACAATGAGATATCACCTCACAACTGCTAGAACGACTACTATCAAAAAGACAAGAAACAAGTGCTGGTGAGGGTGTGGAGAAAAGGGAGCCCTCCTGCACTGTTGGTGGGAATGTAAATTGGCACAGCCACCATGGAGAGCAGTATGGAGGTTCCTCAAAAAACTAGAAATAGAACTACCAAATGATTTAGCAATTCCACTTCTGGGTATGTATCCAGGAGAAATGAAATCAGGATCTCCAAGAGATCTCTGCATCCCCATATTCACTGCAGCATTATTTACAATACCCAAGTCATGAAGACAATTTTAAGCATCCATCAATGGATGGTTAGAGAACATGTGGTATGTAAAATATTATTCCTCTGTAAAAAGGAAATTCTGCCATTTGTGACAACATGGATGGAACTTAAAGCCATCACACTAAGTGAAATAAGAGAAAGACAAATACCATATGATCTCACTTGTATGTGGAATCTAAAAAACCAAAAACCAGACTCATAGATACAGAGGACAAATTGGCGGTGGCCAGTGGAAGAGGGGTGGAGGTGGTGAGCAGAATGGGTGAAGGGGGTCAAAAGGTACAAACTCACAGTTATTTTAAAATAAGTCCTGGGGATGTAACGTGCAGCATGGGGACGAGAGTTAACAACACTCTACTGGAACCATCAAATGCTTACTTTATGCTTTCTGCAGGGAGTGTGGATGTACATCTAACTTACCTAAAATGGTGTAAGACTTTTTAAAAACTTTATCCCTGGTTCTCTTGGTAGTGTTAGGGGATGAAGTTTTCTGTAAGCCCCAATACCCAGTTGTAATATTGAATTCATGAGCCCAGGCCAATAACCTATCTCTGCCCAGACAGTGAAAGGCCTAAGAAGATTAAAGATTACACTTTGGCAAAATTCATTGTTACATGATATTTCTGAAATTTTGAAATAATCTAGATGTACAAAAAATTTATAACAATAGAATTCCCATGTAGCCTTCACCCAGCTTCCCTTCATGTTAACATGCCATAGTAAAATTGTCTAAACCAGGAACTAACAGATACAACAGTGTTAACTAATCTACAAATTTGATCAATTGTCTCTGAGTTGTTTTGTGAACAAGAATTTTCTTTGCCAACAAGAATGCTAATGTCTAGAAGAATGTACCTTCTGAAGTATAAGCCAAGTGTATACAAGAGCTCCATGAAATGAAGAGTACGTCTAAGTATTCATAATTCTGAACACAAGGTTAGTGTTTGCTACATTAAAAGAGGCGAATAATCTTCAAAACAGTTTATGAGATATACTAATTAGTTTCAGGTTATAGAATTCAGAAATAAGCTTGATTTTATGGACAACTGATTTATAGAAAAGGCACTGAAATCACACATATTGTTTACTATATTGCCACAACTGACTCGTCATCTGGGGAAACAATAAAGCTGATCAAGGATCAGCTGGAACTGCATTCAGGTGCTCACGTCGGACCTGACTGCGGTGGCATGAGTGCAAGACGAGTTGCCATCTCCTAGGGAGCCCCAGGAGGGCAGGCGGGGCGGCTGTGCACCCCTCGGGCACCCAAGCTCTTGTGACTGTCCATCTTCAAGGTAAGTAAGTTCATGGTGGGAAGTGGCTCAGAGTCCCAGTCATAATTCCGTCACATCCACGGTGCTTCTCCTGGCGGACTCACTTCTTGGAGTCACCTTTCTGGGGGCCCTACACAGCAATCTCCCTAATCACCCCTGAGCCATGTGGCCACAGCTACCCGCCGTGGGGGGCTGGGTGCACTGTCACCTTACAGAAAACCGGACTTGTGTTGCTTAGCATGAAGGAGAACAGTTGTGTGCCAGTGACGGTCTGCACAGCCACTATCTCATTCCTTTCATCAAAATAAACTCCAGATAAAGGAATGCCTGATTACCAAAAAACAAAGGCTTAAAAGTAGTTATGTTTGAGGTGATGAAAATGTTCTGGAATTAGATGGTGGTGATGTTTGTGAATATACTTAATGTTAAAAGAGAAAAACCACAGGCCCAAAATGGTCACTTGTGTCACTTGTGCTAAAGCCCATGATACCTGACCTAACTGCAGTTTCAGCCTTCACCAGAAATGTAATCTTGATCAACCAGTCTGGAGTCTTCTAGTCTTCACCAAGGAGGTAGTCTGCCACGTGGGCTCTCTCCACCCCCAGAAGAAGAGGAGGCAATCTGCATGATGAAACCCTTGCTGTTCCCTTCCCCCCAAATGATGTCTTGAACTAAAAATATTCCTTCCTTTTCTTTGGCTAATAGCTCCCTTGTCCCACCCTTCTCCCTGTAAAAACCTTCTGTTTTGTGCAACCCCTGGGAGCTCCTTCTAGGTGCTAGATGGGATGCTGCCCTAATCATAAACCACCTAATAAGGCCAATTAGACCCTCTATTTACTTGGCTGAATTTTGTTTTTTGAACACTAAGCACCAGTGAACTGTATACTGAGAGTGAATTTTATGGTGCACAGTCAAGCCCCCCAAGATGGCTGCACTCTTGCTCTCTGGACATCCCCTGCTGGACCAGTCCCTGCCTCACCTACACCCTACTCACCTGGCTGACCTACCCTCTTCATCACAGAACCTGATCAGTAACTGCCTACATGCTTGTCCCCGGCCCCAGCTACTGACCGTCCTAATCTTCCCATCCACTAGGATAGTGGATCTTCCACTAGGATAGTCTCCCTGGTAACCAGCCAACCTGACGTCCATCCCCCGTAACCATCACCCCTGCCCCGCCCCACAGCCGGAGGTGCCGCTGCAGGACTTTGCTTCAGAGGTAAGATCCTGGGTCCAATAAACCACTGATGTCTCTGTTGCCACCACCAGGCTCTTTCTTTGGTCTCGTGACTGGGCAATTACAAGGCTTGCAGGCCTGTAGGATGCAGCCCAACATGTGATATGTGAGCTACATCTTAATTAAAGGAGTTAGAGACAAAAACGGGTAAATTTTTTTCCCTTGGAGTAGGGAAGTCCTAAGTATGATATCAAAAAACTTATGGGAAATTGTCAATTTTGACTACTTCAAAATTTTAGATTTCCATGTAGCAGAAAACAATGTGAACAAGTTAGAAAAACAAATAACTAGGAAAAATATTTACAACACAACAGAAAGACAAATATTTACTGCTGTAATGGAAAGGTTTTATAAAACAATAAGAAATACCAAAAGTGGGCTAAGTATATTTAGTAACTCATAAAAGCAGAAATACAAAGAGTTGCTAAAATTCTTCTTAAAGTTTCCCCCACTAGTTATTAAAAGTGTGAGAAAAACAGTATTTGCCCAAGTTGCCACTAATGTAAAAGACTGGCAAAATCCAGTGTTAGCTAGACACACACATGCTGCTGCTGAGAGCATGTTGATATGGTCTTTCTCTTGGAAGTGTGCATTCTCTTTGATCCACTTTCATTTCTAGGAACTATGTGACATTGTGACTTATAATAAAAAATACACATGTGGTCCTCCTCCATTTCTGGAACAGAGCTCTGAAGACCCTTGGAATTTCCTAAGTGATAAGAGGATATGGGTATCTTTTTATATTCATAACAAGCCCCTTTCAACCACACCTGGGCTTATGTGAATGAGGTGACTTTTTTTTTCTAATTGAAGTAGAGTTCATTTACAATGTTGTGTTAGTTTCAGGTGTACAGTGATTCGGTTATACATATATGTATTTATCTATATTCTTTTTTTTCTGATTCTTTTCCATTATAGTTTGCTACAAGATATTGAATATACTTCTCTGTGCTGTACAGTAGATCCTTGCTGTTTATTTATTTTATATATGGTAGTGTGTATCTGTTAATCCCATACTCCCAATTTGTCTCCCCACTCTTCCTCTTTGGTACCCATAAGTTTGTTTTCTATGTCTGAATTTGTTTTATAAATAAGTTCATTTGTACCACTTTTTAGATTCCACATAAAAGTGATATCATATGATATTTGCCTTTCTCTGTCTGACTTACTGCATTATTTCATTCTTTTTTATGGCTGAGTAACATTCCGTTGTGTACATGTTCTTTATGCATTCATCTGTCAATGGACATTTAGGTTGTTTCCATGTCTTGGCTATTGTAACTAGTGCTGCTATGAACATTGGGGTGCATGTAAAATTTCTAATTAGAGTTTTCTCCAGATACATGCCCAGGAGTGGGATTGCAGGATCATATGGTAACTCTATCTTTAGATTTTTTAAGGAACCTCCACACTGTTTTCCATAGTGGCTGCACTGTGTAGGAGGGTTCCCTTTTCTCCACACTGAATGAGGTGACTTCTGGAAACTCCCCAAGGATGGCCAGGGGAATCAACCAACTAATTAGGGGTCAGACCCACCCTCCTGACCTCTGGGGAGTGGAAAGGGGCTGGAGGGTGAGCTCATCGCTAGTGGCCAATCATTTAATCCATCACACCTATATAGTGAAGCCTCCACACACACGAAAACCGCTAACTGAAGGGACTCCGAGAGCTTCCGGGTCGGTGAACGCGTGGAGGCTCTAGGAGAGTGGGGCACCCCGAGAGGGTGGGGAAGCTCAGTGCCCCTTCCCCGAATCTGGCCTGTGCCTCTCTTCCATCCGGCTGTTCCTGACTTGTATCCTTTATGGGAAACAGGTAACCTAGCAAGTCAACTGTTTTCCAGCATTCTGTGACCTGCCCTAGCAAACTACTGAACTGGAGGAGGGGGTCTTGGGACCCTCTGATGTACAGCGGGTTGTTCAGAAGCACAGGTGACAGCCTGGGCTTGGGATCAGCATCTGAAGCGGGGGGACAGGGCGGGTAGGCAGCCAGTCTTATTGGGACTGAGCCCCTAACATGTGGGTGTGCACTAAATTTCATGAAGATAGTGTCAGAATTGAATTGAATTGTAGGAAACCCATGTAGTTATCCACAGAGAATTGGAGAAATACTTGGTGTAGAAAAAAACCCCACACATTTGGTGGCTATAAGTGAAACAGTGAGAGTACGAGAAAGAGGAGCTTTTCATTATAAACTTCTAAGGAGATAATAAAACAGTGTGCTAAGATACATGTAGAAAGCTATTTGTTAGTATTTACAGTAGTTAGAAATTGGAAATAATCTAGACACCCATCCCTAAGGAGTTGATTAAAATATGGTCCATGGGGCTTCCCTGGTGGCGCAGTGGTTGAGAGTCCGCCTGCCGATGCAGGGGACACGGGTTCGTGCCCTGGTCCGGGAAGATCCCACGTGCCGCGGAGCGGCTAGGCCCGTGAGCCATGGCCGCTGAGCCTGCGTGTCCGGAGCCTGTGCTCCGCAACGGGAGAGGCCACAGCAGTGACGGGCCCGCGTACCGAAAAGAAAATATATATATGGTCCATACACATCAAGAGGAATACTATATAGCCATTCAATGGAATGATGTAAACCTACATCTATTGGTAGGAAAAAAAGCTCATGAACAAAGGGGGTTCCATATACATACGACAATCCTGTGGTGGCATGTGGTTCGTCACAGAGCAACCACATGGAATTACAATGACAATTTAAACGCTGAAACTTGACTTAGATCAGGCAAATCAGCAGAAACACTGTAACGGTCCAATACCATTGCGCAACCCCCCACCTTTTCTGGCTGAGCTGCGAGGCTTGTGGGACCTCAGATCCCCGACCAGGGATTGAACCCAGGCCTCGGCAGGGAAAGCACTGTGTCCTAACCACTGGACCGCCAGGGAATTCCTCACTGCCTTTTGTAGACAGAGACTTGGCTTCTATTTCAAAGACAAAGCCTCATAAGGAAACTGTAATTAATTTAATGTTTGATACATCTAGACTTTCAAGCTTATCCAAATAAACATGAGGATGTGGAGACTCAAAAATGCTTTCTTGTTTGTTACAAGTTTTTAACATAGCCTGTACGATTCCAAAATCCTCATCATAATTTAAGAAATGATGATTTTAGGCAACTCCAGTAGATGAAAAATTTCCACAAGGATAAGTGAGGACTCACTTAGAAAAGCCCCACATGGACCAGATAAATGCTGAATGGCCTTTACGGAGCTGGTCTCAGTTGTTCCTATACAGCCCCCACTAGCAAAAATTTTAAAATCTTATTTTACTCCTTTATAGGATCTGCTACAACTAATTGTGACATTATCTTAAAAGTGTCAAGCAACTATAAGAGAACATTTAAATAAATTATTTAAAATAACAGCTAATACTTATCAAGTACCTAACATTTCAGGCCCTGTGTCAGCGGCTGTGGCATGTCGGCCACAGCCTGGTGCACATGTAACACATACATAGATACACATACACTGATATACATGCACAGATAAACATACACTGATACACATACACAGATACACATGCACTGATACACAGATACACATACACAGATAACACATACATAGATACAGAAGCCACCTGGCGTTTTCTACTACGTGGTACACAGGTGTGATTCCCCCCCTTTCAGATTGGTAGATAACTATGGCTACTGTTTCCTCGCGCTTTTTCACAACCGCAGGTCCTGACCCTTTTACCTGTTGAGGAAAGGAATGCAGAAATCATGAGGAAACCGAAGCTCTGGTCGGCCCACACTGGGGCTCAAGGCCGCCAGTTCCAGGCTTGTGCTCGCTGAGCACCAGTGGCTCACAGCGGCTCTACCTAAACCCCTCCCAAATGCAGAGCTCGCTGGACTGCGGGAAACCTGCAGGGCTGCGACCTGTGACACGTGGAGCAGAGCCATCATCTTTAAAAAACTTTTCCCGAACCGTTTTCTTCCAAGGCAATCAAGCCGCATTCTTAAAGCCCAAGTGTCTCACACGCGCTCTCTACCTGGTTCAGTGTCCTCACCAAGCACCACGAAGAGAGGTAACAATTTTAAACAAGTCCCTTTGTTCGGTCTCAGAGGCTCTGATCTTAGACAGGGCTCTGTCAACTAGTCTCAGGGCCTCCTGTGTGAAAACAGGTGCCTTCTTTCCATCGGCTTTAAGTGGTAAATAAAGTCTATCTGAGAAGCAATGTTTATAAAGTGGTTAAGCGTAAGGACTCAGGAGCCAGCTGGCATGGGATTCGAATCCTGTGTCCTGTGGGTCCCCGGGCAGGTTACTTAACCTCTCTGTGCTTTAGCTTCCTCATCTGCATAGTGGGAATATTAACAGTACCTACTTCACAGGATTGTCAGGAGGATTAAATAAGTTACGTATTTAAATAAACATGCATATACACACACATGTAAAATGCTTAGAACAATACCTGGCACAGGCGAGCACTATTTAAGTGGCTACTGCTATTATTATTATTGCTGTTATTACCAAGTTAAAGCAGTTAAGTCCCTTTTGCAAGCTATATACATAAAATTGGTCTCATTTTAGAACCACATCTTAGATATCTACTTATGTTATCTGCATTACTAAATGTTTAGCTGCATAACTGAGAAAGAATCAAGTCTGCTTGAGTTTCTAAGGCCTAGAAATATGGACCCTGGGACTATGCCACACTTCTGCAACTCCCCACCAGCACTAAGACAAGCCGAAAGACAGACGATGTTCAAACACTTGACTCAATATCCCGGCGTTGGAAAATTCTGAACCACCCGACTGGAGTCACTAAGAAATCAAAACCCCCAAACCAGGAAGAGGTGAGACTCAGTGATACTGACCTGCGTTCACAGACAGCTCTTCAACTCCCTAGTTGTGTGACCTCAGCAAACCTCACCCTTCGTGTGTTTGGGCCCCTTCTCTGTAGAATGGAGGCGTGTATTTCCCCATTTCCCAGGTCTCCGGGCTGCTGACAGCAAGAACACCACACCGCCTCCTCCCTCGCCCCACGCCCCCTTCGCCTCCTTGACCTCGAGGTCTGATGAGATGCCACAGTGAGGACTAAAAAGAGAAAAGAAGTGAATCACTGCTGAGACTGAAGTCAGAGGATGAGAGAGAGTGGAGGTGATGAGAAACTCTCTGAACAGGCACAGGCCGGGGAGGGACAGGTGCTAGCATCGGCAATAATACCTCTGTCACCCCATCCTCAAGCCCACTGTTAAGCCGACAGAGAAAAACTGTAGAAGATTTCCAGAGGGCTGTGAAGGGAAGGCTGCAGAACCAATACGCCAACTCCAGAAGTGTCCCAAATCCTCGATCCTCAGTGTCACTGTTTGTAAGCAGTACATTCTTTTAATGATAGCTTTTCAAAGGGAAAGACATTACATCCTTCACATAGTATTCTTAGAAACTGAAAAAACTTTCTTCCTCAGATTCACAGCCCACATTTGAATCTCAGCGTCCTCACACTGACACTGAAGATCCTTGTTTCTCTCTGGTCCTCAGAAGACATGCACAGCTGCTGCTGCCCTGCTTTCTGTAATCCATGCTTGTGAGAACCTGACTTCTTCACACCTTTAGAAGAGCACAGCACCAAAGTCATATCCAGGATGACTGGGTTTTGTGTGAATTTCTTGTTTGATTACATTTGAACTCGAAAAAATTTTTCCTAATTGAATTGCAAAGAATTGGAAGTTAAATAACTTATCTTGAAAACTAGCTCCCAGCACTACTCCTTTAAGACATATGGATCAATCACTTAGTTTTGAAATTTTATAATCCACTTTTTAGAGTCTGAGCGATTTCTACTGATTTTAATTACATTCTTTTCAGTGGAACAAGTAATTTGCACATGCAATCCTTTTGTTTCAGTGGTATTTGCAATAATGAATTTTACCTGAACAATATTCAAAAGCCAAAAAAATGCTTTGTATTCTTTCAGCCAGGAAATGACTTGGTGGTTTGTGTCAAGTATTTTTTTAAAAATACCAACAAAACAGAATAGAAAAAGCCAGCATGCATCACACACAGTAAAAGTAGGTACTGTTCCGTTAAATTTTTGTTTGTGTATAGAAGTATGTATGTGTGTGTGTTACAATGTAGACTGGATTTCTTACTCTGGTCAGAAGTCTGAAAGCCACTGCCGTAGAGGCTTCTGTTTGTCAGTGAATGAACCACATGCTAAAGGCCTTTGCCTTCCAAGCACTCTGGATTAAGCTGCTCACACCACAATCAGGTATATGGCTCAGTCCTTCAATGGAAGAAATTAGAGAAATCAAACCTAAATAAGTCAAAGAAACAACATACATGATTTCAATTATTGATGCTACATTTTAGGTTGCAAGAAATTGATCCATCAAAAACTCCCCAACAAAAAGGAGAGAAAATATCCACTCCTCCCTCAATTCAACATTCCATAAGAATAGTTATTGCCCTTTATAAAACTGAAATGAAAATAACCTATATACGCCCTTAAGTTTTAGCCATGATGGTATTTAAGATTAAAAATAAAAAACACATTTGAGTACTTGTAAACCAAAATATGAAATCACTTTTTGTAAAACTTTAATTTCTGAGACATTTAAAAAGTCACACTAAAAGTATCTCATAGAAACAAGACTGATAACCTGTAAACAAAACACTCTGTAAACAAAAATAATTTGCCAGTGCATCCAAACATTATTTTTAAAGTAACATCATACCAATTTTTTAAAAGTTTAAAAAGTCAGTACTGCATGTATCCTCATACTTTAAAAAAAATTATTTTAAGAACTCTGCCTTTATATACTAAATACTGTGCTAACAACATAGAAAGCCACCTAGGGCTTTCACACGATGTAAGCCTGTGTTGCTGGCAAATAAGGCGGTTACAGAGGCCACAGGGAGGCCGACTGCTCCAGAAAACCAGGCAGAAGTCAGTGCCCCGAAGGTCAGGTATATATGCACCTTTGACACACCCGAGACTCAGAACCACCAGGAAGGTTTCATTCTCATCCACTGTCAGCCCCTCAGTGTGGCACTGAAGGTGCTAACCTGTGTGTGTGTGTGTGTGTGTGTGTGTGTAATTTTCACATAAAGTCTCATATTTACAGCAGGTCTATTTTTACACAGAATGTATATAAAGCTAAACAAATTTTAAATCTAAGAAATATCTTGGAAAATCAGTAAAAATCATTACAAACATTATAATCTGTAAAATTTATAACTTCAAAATAATTTATTTACATACTGTAGAACCAATGAATGATAAGAATTGGCCCAGTCTCCTCAAGAAACTTTGTGATTGCAGTGCCTAATGCCCTTTTAAAATAGATCCTAGTGGTGAGAAAAAATAAAAGGAGCATTTGATTTAACGCAGTCAGTGATGTACCCCACCCACTTAGAAGGAAGGCAGTTTCAGGCCCGTCCGACCGCCGGCACCGGGACCTCGGACCTGAGGCCTCGTGCTCGCCCTCCACTGCACTCACAACTGCAGTAACAGGAAGCTCACGGGTGCCTGTCTGTCCTTACCGGTCCTCCAGTGCTCGGTCTCAGTGCGCCGCAGCCACCTCTGCCACAGGTGCACATGCCAGCCTCCAGCGTGCATGCAGGAGAAGCGCCTGCATTTATAGTAAGTGTCTCCCTCAAGAGGAAGACTGTGCTTGTGACCAGGAATGCACCAGGTGTTGCTAGAGCCTCAGGTGGTTGTCATTACGTGCAGACCAAGGATGTGACAACCTATATTTGCTTCCACAGAAGGCATCTGGCACCCAAGGTTCAAAACCATCCCTCTGCTCCACACAGCAGTGAAGAAGCATCCAATAAGAGCTTCAGGAATTTATAATACATTTCACTCCTTACTAATCCAAACCTGGCTTAAGTCCTCTTGATGGAAAGAAACTTTCAAATGAACAAAGAGTTGATACAGACATTGAAAAGTTTAATATTTTACTCAAAAATTTTCAGACATCTTACAAATACCCAGAAGCTCTTCCTCTGGATGTCTGCCCTGAAATTAGTGTAAGTTAAAAGTGATATTCTTTTATTTAAAGGAATTCCTTTCTCTTCTCCCCTTGACCTGGTCTGCTCAAAGCAAGCAAGTTTCAGTAAAAATCAAAACTTGCAATTAACACTTAAATAGGTATAATTACCAGTAAAATTAGAAAGCAGCCAATTTTTATTCATTTTCTCAGTATGTGGATCTTATGCTGAGAAATTCACCCATACTAGACTGGTGGTATTTACTGAGTGTTGTTTAGAATCACAAAATGTTCTTTTATTTTAAAACTAAGCTGCATTTTAACAGGAAAAGAAGCTCAGAAGGAAATGCAGAGGTATAAATAAAGGAGAAGTATACATAATGGAGCTTTGGGTTACTTTCTCTTATTATATTGGATCTAAGTGGAAATTTTTGATGTCAAAATATATATAGCCTGTTTTTCATAAATTTCTCCCAAAAAACCCTTTAAATTCAACAATTTGAGAAAACTGTTCTTTTACTTTTGTCTGAACACAACCTGTTGCCAAACACACAGCGCATATGAACATATGTGTTTACAGAGGCTGCATGATATGAACTGTGTGCAAGTGGACCCATCTGCTACTTTTGCATGCACAATTTCTGGTACTCGATCCTAGTGGATGGTAACACGGAGTATAATGTTATAGCTTTTATTCAGTGGACTTAAGTCAAGAACCCATCCCAAGAATTATTTACAATTTAATAACTGAATGATCATCAGACCACAATACACGGCAAAACTTTTCTTACATCATGAATGCTGATGCTGTGTGTTTTGGGTGTTAAATGGTAACATTCGTAAGTCTGATGTTTAAATTGGCATGTACAGAAGTGGTCAAAGCCTGAAGACTGTGGCGACAGAAGGGGTGTCTACCACAGAGCATTTATAGTTCATAATGGACACAGGGAATTAAGGGATTTCTGAAAAAAATGTTTAAAAAAAACTGAGTGTACATATAGCCTATAAGGCAAAATATAAGTTACAAGTGTATTCAACACTGGCAACTATGTTATGAGAGGTAATATTGAATTATATGCACATAAACTGTCAGAGAAGTATGATTACATAATACTTCCTACCATAGCTTATTCCACTGGACAGTAGGAGGTATTCCTGTGGCATCCTACCAAGGCTCAGGTTTTAAAAGAATTTTGTATTTTTCCCTTGACTCAAAGTCCAATCAATATCATTCTGTAACATAAATCAGAACTACGCTTTTGTTTTTTCTTTAAGGAAGTGAAAAATATAATTTGCAACCATTTACAGTTCCAATGTACCCACTGCAATATCATCTATAAACTTTCCTTTTTTGCAGAAATTTCACATCTAAGTACCAAGGATGCCCTTTCATGTAGGGCATGAATGGAATTCGTTTTGAATGGAATATATAACAAGATTTAAGTGAATCCTTAGAAAGCCCCAAAGTTGGCCTTTTCTAACACTCTCATATGGGCGCATAACTGATGCAAGCAAACATGGCCCCAGAAGACGTGCCGCCCTGAGGAGGCTGCACCTGGCTGGGAACTACAAGGGCCGCCCCAAAGGTAAATAAAAAGAAGAAGACCTGCAACAGCCGAGCTCTTAGATTATGAAAACGACACTGACAGGCCCAGGCCGTAAACATGGACCACAGTCAGCAGGAAACATCCCTGACTGACGGGAATGTCACAAGTTTGGGGTGCTCAGGCTCTTGATTGCAGAGCGGTGCTGTGGGTCTCACAGTGCTTTCTGATGCCCATTTGCAGAAGGCTTTGTGGTTTCTGAATCCCTTGAAGTATCTGATAAGTGAAGTTTATGAAGCCCTGCAGGAAAATGAAGAAGATGTAAGAACTAATGCATTGTTGAGAGGTCGGGCAGAGTGTGCCGTGCTCCTGAGGGAACTGTGCCTCTCTGGCTACACTCCCTGTAGGATGAAAGGGCCCTTCTCCCCACCGGCAGCGCCTGGGCCTGAGCTGAAGACAGCTGCCCAGGAGGCAGTCGGGCCTCCCCTAGTTCAGGGCAGCCTGGGAGTCCTTCCTTCATCCAACATCCCACGGGGCCGGCTGAGGCTTCCGGTGAGATGCAGCGGCCACTGCCCTCCGCACAGCTCCTGCCCCTGCCCCGCCCTCCATCTTGGTCCCAAGAGCAACTTCTAATAAACCTCCTCCTGCAAGCTTATCCCCACACCCTAGTGCCCTTCCCAGGGAACAACCTGAAACGAGGATGACCCCATTTTTGTTTTAAAAGACACCCATACATACACACTCACAGGAAAATGCAGGGAAAGACACACCAAAACATAAAGCATGCAAGTAAAAAGAAAAGCAACAGAAGACGCTACCAAGAAGAAAGAAATGGCAACAGAACGAACTGACCATAAAGAAGATTTCACTACTCAAAGATATTTCACAGAGTAAAAGATTATTACTACCTTTTAAGTTACGTCACTTTCCCTCTGTATCACACAGCAATTATTTACATAGCATACCTGACACATAGGACAATACTGCGCCCTCACAGGCAGAAAAGTGAGAAGAAATTTTAAGAGTTTAAGTGGCATTAAAGCTCTGAGCACTTTAACAAAATGAAGCATAAAGACAGTCAAGAGCACATAAGCAACACATCCATGGAAAAGATTCTGAGGAAACAATTTTTATGAGGCTCAGATATTTGTAAAAATATACCTGGATAAGATGATTTTTCCCCTAAAATTTCAGATGGTTGTCTACCTGACTGGTAAGCAATTTTATATCCCTCGTAAGCCAACATAGCACTCCAAATTTTTAAATTTCTATCATTGCATATCTTAATGAAAGAAAAGGTAAAATTGAGCCTGTCTATGATGCATGACTGGGAAAGGAAAAATAAATCAATCCAACACACACAAAAAAACAGTTCTTGTTTTTTTGTTCAGGAATGGCCAAGCCACTGAGTGACAGAAGGCATCTACAACTGCTGGACGTGAGAAAGCATGTTAACACAGGCCGGCTGCAGAAGGACGTGGGCAAAGAGAGCAGCGACCGAGTGACCAACGCCCTCCCTGGAACAGAACCCCTTCAGGATCGATTATTTCAATGAGTTACTTCTAAAACCTGGGTGTAGCAAAGGTTATGCATTCAGGAAAACTACAATGTCTCTCTTCTGCAAAAACAATCACCTCCACCACCATCATGGTAGCTACATTCTGAGTGTCTGCCATGTGCCAGGTACTCTATGAGATAGATGTTATGATTCTCAACGCACAGCAGCAGAGAGAAAAATCCCTCCCACCCCACCTGCCACACACACAAAAGAAGAAGAAGAAAAAGAAAAAAGAAAGGATATAGTTATATTTTATGATCAAATTATGATTCCCAGTGAAATCATATTTAAGATCTCAGATCATTCACACATGACATACACTTAATGAGGATCATTTTCTAGGTATAAGGCATTGCCCTCCTTAGAGCATTCCAAAGAGTAACAGAAAATATTAGGGAAAAAAAACTGTATCTATTAGATGTTTTACACAACTCTTGATGATTTCACTGCCTCTTATGGCCAAAGAGCCAACACAACATTTACAACTTTTACCTTAGGTTAAATTACATTTTACTGTTTTAATAAAGACTTCCTTAGCAAGATGGTATCCAGAATACCCAACTCAAATGCTAAATTTACTGCAATTTATTCATAACCATCTCATTTTCATGAATGGTAAGTAGGAATTTATCTGAGATTATGGCTAACTAATATTGCTGATGCTACAACGGCTTAAAAATGAAATTTTAACTCTAAAAATTTGGCTGAGAGGACTGTTTGATTCTGACTTCACCTTTAGATTTTAATCTGACCAGCATTAAGGAATCTAGGCATTAAAATCCATAGATTATCTGGTGCTTCAGCTGAAATGAGATGTAACTTCCCCTTTCAGGCCAATATCTCATCAACCACCCCCTCCCACGATAAATTTGCAGTAAAACAGACATGAACAGATAATCTGAAATCCTTCTTCCTTCCCAAAGGTCATCCTTTCAAGCATCAGGGTTGGAAAGGCTTGGTGGTATGCAAAGCTTTATTGTTGTTCATAAGGTTTAAAGTATCTGAAAACAGAATCTTAACGAATCAATTATTATGTTGCCTTTTGCAATAGCTAAAAGCCACAAAAGAATACGGAGTATAAGCATTCAAATGATGTCAATTCAGGTAAACGGCTAATGTCAGGACTTTCTACAATAAATCAGTACCGTTCCCTTCTTTTATAAAATTACACACCCTAAACCCAAGAGGGCTTATACATCAAGACAGCTTATATTGTCCTGGTATTCCTAAAATACAAAACCTGAAATATGTTTAGTACTAATGTTGAAGCAAGCATGAAAAATACATTCGTAGGTTACATTTGTACCCTTTATAGCTTAGCCAAACCTATGAGTTTTTAATACTGTCACAATGCATATGACTCATAGAATACATAATGAATGTCCTCTCTCTTATTAATGCCAAGAACACTAATATTTTTATTCTGAATTATTATCCGACTAACTGAAGAGAATTATAGTTGTGGGTCAGCCTGATACCTATAAAATCCAATCCTGAAAAAAACCTTTAACTAAAAAATAGTAAGAGGCATCAACGCCCAAATATGTCTTTAGCACATCACCCTCCTCAGCTCATCACGCCTACCCTCGTCATCATAGTCAAAGAGCTAACGTCTACTGAGCTCTTACCATGCGCTAGGGTTAGGCTTAGGCCCTTAAGAGAACTATTTCAGTTAATACAACAGTCCTAAAAGAAGAAGACACTATCACCATTTTACAGATGAGACTTAATGAAGTAATTTTATACAAGAGCATAACCAGTAAGTAGTGGGTCAGGAACGTGACCTCTAAGGATTTACACATTTGGAAAAATGAATAGATGAAGACTTAAAATGAGCTGAAATGTCAAAATTATTAATAAGTAGAAAAAGACAAAAATACCCATAAACCTCAGAATTACCTAGGGCCTTGAAAAGTTCTTCTCGTACAGCAGAGGTGAATTTTCTGACCAGACACAATGTTGTCATAATAGCAAAAAGCAAATTGTAGGATAACACAATATAGAAATTTCCCAGCCAATTAAACCTTCCAAAGTCTCCAAGTAGATCAAATCTAGTGATTCCTGTTAAAAATAAATAAAATAGCCCTTAATAAAATCAGGTACAATAAATTTATATATACATAACAAGATAAAGTACAAACCAGACTGATCAAATTCCATGGACTTTCTCATTTCTGTTGGTGGGATCCTAGGTAAAACGCACGGCTGTTACCTGGTGGGAAAACCCCAGTCAACCCAAAGCGACTCTGCCCACATATCGCAGCCTCTTGGAAGCGATGAGCAATGGCGCTGACATGAGTCACTTGCTCAGAGGTTTCGCCTACATCCACAAGAAACCCACCGTGCCACTCGTGTGGGGCGGGTGGGTGCAGCCTGCTCCCCTGAACTAGGAAACCAGGGTCGTGATGGAAGAGACACCTGACAAACCCTCTCACCTCCCCCACCCTTGTCCCCTCTTCATGCAGGCTCCTGTTCACATGTCACCTCCTCCGAGAGGCCACCTGATTCCCCTTCCCCAGACAGCGGACCTGCCAAGGCCCTCCACCCTGATTATGTTTCTTCACAGCACACACTGCCCGAAATGTTTCTTTTCTTTTGTGGTTTTTTTTTTTTTTTTTGCAGTAAGCGGGCCTCTCACTGTTGTGGCCTCTCCCGTTGCGGAGCACAGGCTCTGGACGCGCAGGCTCAGCGGCCATGGCTCACAGGCCCAGCCGCTCCGCAGCATGTGGGATCTTCCCGGACCGGGGCACCAACCTGCGTCCCCTGCATCGGCAGGCGGACTCTTAACCACTGCGTCACCAGGGAAGCCCTCCTTTGTGGTTTATTTATTGCCTACTTTCGCCACTAGAATGTAAGTTCTATAAGAACAGGGACTGTGTCATTTTCATTCTTATAATTCCAATGCCCAGAGCAATGCCTTGCACATACTTAAAACTTATTACATAACAAATAAACAAATAGAGTGATTCCTTTCCAAGGGAAAAAACACACACACACATTATTCATCTGAGTTGGATGCTACAGGCTTGTGCAGGGAAATGGCCAACGCTGGAAATACAGTGTAATTATGTCGTATAGGTTGGAAATGCAGTGCAGTTGTATCATATATGCATTGAAGTTACTTAAATTCACCTATACATATTTAAAAAACAAGTCTTTTTATTGAAAAAAAATCTGAATAGTCATTCTATTCAGTGAGCTCGTGTCCTAGGCCCAGTACTTATTGGAAAGAATATGTGAATGGTAGGGTTTTTCTGACTACTGGTAAATGAATGAATAAATAAGTAAAACAGCATTCAAGTGGTCAGTCAACTGAGAGATGATGGGATTGTTGACACTCTTTAAGGAAGAAACTGAAGAGCTACTCGGGGCCATATAAAATTTTAACCACAAAGGACTGTATAGACAAAATCATGTACCTTTAATTTTATGGGTGATCTAAGAATTTCAAGAATAACTTTGACTAAACTCAATTTCATCTTATCAGCTGACTTTTAAACTTAACTCACATCCCCACTCAATGCAGTCCCATCACCTATTATACAGACAGACTCCACAAAAGCAGCTTATGGAGACAACAGAAAAACAGCCGGTTTCAAACAGCAGCTCTTTTGTAACCACATCTATCCAGGGCCAATGTAGTTGAATTTGAGAGACAATAATCTATCATAATATTTTAAAGAAGTATAAGGTTAGTGAAAACACACAATAAAATATCTTTTAAAAGAAGGTAAAGGGGACCCAGACCCTAGTAGAGTATGCAGCACAGGTCACACCATGAGATCACGGCAACCATTCTGGCGGCAGTTCATCAGACTAAAGACTTAATAAGACTTCAATCTATTAAAAAGAATATGGGACTTCCCTGGTGGCACAGTGGTTAAGAATATGCCTGCCAGTGCTGGGGACATGGGTTCAAGCCCTGGTCCGGGAAGATCCCACATGCTGCGGAGCAACTAAGTCTGTGCGCCACAACTACTGAGCCTGCACTCTAGAACCCGCGAGCCACAACCACTAAAGCCCGCGCGCCTAGAGTCTGTGCTCCGCAACGAGAAGCCACTGCAGTGAGAAGCCCGCGCTCCGCAACAGAGTAGCCCCCGCTCGCCACAACTAGAGAAAGCCCACGCGCAGCAACGAAGACCCAACGCAGCCAAAATTAATTAATTGAAAAGAAAAAAGAATATGTATCTAATCATATATATTATTTTTCAAACGAAGTACCACTTAATTTTTTTTTTACATCTTTACTGGAGTACACAACTGCTTTACAATGGTGTGTTAGTTTCTGCTTTATTACAAAGTGAATCAGTTAGTACCACTTAATTTAAACTAGGCAGTTATATGTAAACAAGGTCCAGTCCTCCCAAAAAGAACTTCAGTGGTTTCATGGCCCAGGGATCCCAGATAAGCATATTTGATTTTATGCATTTTTTAGAAAACATTTATTTATTTATCTATTTTTGGCTGCATTGGGTCTTCGTTGCTGAGCACGGGCTTTCTCTAGTTTCAGCGAGCAGGGGCTACTCTTTGTTGAGGTGCCCACAGGCTTCTCATTGCACTGGCTTCTCTTGTCGTGGAGCATGGGCTCTAGGCGCACAGGCTTCAGTAGTTGTGGATCGCGGGCTCTAGAGCGCAGGCCCAGTAGTTGTGGTACGTGGGATTAGTTGCACCGCGGCATGCAGGATCTTCCCGGTCCAGGGCTCCAACCCGTGTCCCCTGCATTGGCAGGTGGATTCTTAACCACTGCACCACCAGGGAAACCCAGCATATTTGATCTTCAGGGCCAAAGACTCCCGAGAATCTGGTGAGAGCCACGGAATTTTTCACAAGAAAAACACACATACATGAGGGGGCATGCGTGCGCGTGTGTGCACACACACACACAATTGTGCATATCATGAAGCTCATATTTATGGAGGAACTGACAAATAACAGAATAAAAACCCTCACCCAGATGCGCTATAAGAGTCTTATCTGGTCTCAAAAATTTTTGATCATATACCACCAAAAGCAAAAATAAAATTAGAGTACATATACCCATTATATGTGTATTTTAATTATTTATAAACTATTGATATATATGTACTACTCACTGACATATACATTATTTTACACACAAAAGCTTTAAAAATTATAACAATAAAAATAAATACAAGTTCTAATAGTTTCTTCACACAGCCCAATGACTTACTTTGTGAATGGACGGGAAACAAACTCCACTTTGGAAACCACTGTCGTATGCTAAATAGTAATTTGGCACCGCCCAGAACTTGGCCTGTGCCGTGCTGGGACAGCACCACTGCATGAGAGTGAGGTCGGGGGCAGAAAGCATTCGCAGAGTGAGAATGGAAGGTATGTTATGAACAACAGAAAAATACTTTCACTAGAACTTCTTAGTGGACTCAACTTGGTATCTCGAGAATCAGGGTCAAGACCCAGTGACAAACACCAGGCGAAGCGCAATCTCTCTCATTAGATGTTCTGGTCCCCAGATACCTCAGGTTGGCCTCACAGACAGAAATCCAGGAGTCTGTTGCTAGAGTACGCGTGAGGCAGCAGACAAAATACTAGAGATTATAGGGACGAGCTCTAAAGACCTTGCTGTTTCAAATTTAATGTTTTAAAAATCTAACTAATATCGACTGACTAAAAGATTACTCTGGTACCACACAGTTCTTCACTTCTGAAAATCTTCTATTAGACAAGAAGCCTTAAATAATCACTTTTCTAAAGTGTCTGAGAGGACTGTGTCACAGCAATAATTAAACTGTACAATGTACTGTTTATTTTAATTCTTTTCTTCCAGTTTTATTGAGATATAATTTACATACCTCACTATGTAAGTTTAATGTGTGCAGCATAATGATTGGACTCACATACAAAGGAAATGTTTATTACAATAAGTTTAGTGAACATTCATCACCTCAAACAGATAAAAACTTAGAAAGTTAAAAAGAACTTTTCCCACGTGAACTCAGGATTTACCCCTTAACAACCTGCCTCTACAGCACACAGCAGTGTTAACTCTAGGTATCATGTTGCATATCACACCCCTAGTACTCATTTATCTTGTAACTGGAAGTCTGTACCTTTTGACGGCCTTCATCCAGTTCCCCTTCCACCCACCTCCCGTCCCTGCTAACCACAAATCTGATCTTTTTTCCTATGAGTTTGTTTTTGAAGTATGGTCGACCTAAAACACTATGCAAGTTCCTGTTACACGACATAGTGATTCAATACTTCTATACATTTCAAAATGATCACGATGTCTAGTTACATAGTTATTGACTATATTCCCCACACTGTACATTTCAGACCGTGAATTTTGCAACTCTAATCTCCTCACCTATTTCTTTCCTCCCCTTACCGCCCTCCCTCTGGAAACCACCTGCTCTCTGTATCTGTAACTCTGTTTCCGTTTTGCTATGTTTGTTCATTTGTTTTGTTTCTTAGATTTCATATTATCAGTGGAATCATACAGTATTTGTCTTTCTCTGTCTGACTTATTTCACCAAGCGTAATACCCTCTAGGTCTACCCATGTTGTCATAAATGGTTATATTTCAATCTTTTTTATGTTTGAGTAATATTCCAGTGTGTGTGTGTGTGTGTGTGTGTGTGCGTGCGGTGTGGTGTGTGGATATACACACACACCACACCTTTACCCATTCATCTATTGATGGGCACTTTGGTTGCTTCCATACCTTAGCTATTATAAATAATGCTGCAATGAACATAGGGGTGCATACATATTTCCTAATTAGTGTTTTCATTTTCTTCAGATAAATACCCAGGAGTGGGATTGCAGGATCCAATGGTAACTCTATCTTTAGTTTTTTAAGGAACCTCCCTACTGTTCTCCATAGTGGCTGCACCAATTTACATTCCCATCAACAGTGCAGGAGGGTTCCTTTTTCTCCATACCCTCTCCAGCATTTATTATTTGTAGACTTTTTTTTTTTTTTTTTGCAGTACGCAGGCCTCACAACGCGGGCCTCTCAGTGTTGTGGCCTCTCCCGCTGCGGAGCACAGGCTCTGGACGCACAGGCTCAGCAGCCATGGCTCACTGGCCCAGCCGCTCCGTGGCATGTGGGATCTTCCCGGACCGGGACACAAACCCGTGTCCCCTGCATCGGCAGGCAGACCCTCAACCACTGCGCCACCTGGGAAGCCCCTATTTGTAGACTTTTTGATGATGGCCATTCTGACCAGTGTTGTAGTTTTGAGTTGCATTTCTCTAATAATTAGCAATGTTGAGCATCTTTTCATGTATCTTTTGGCCACTTGTATTTCCTATTTGGAGAAATGTCTATTTAGATCTTCTGCCCATTTTTTGATTGGGTTGTTTGTTTTTCTGATATTGAGCCTTTGTATATTTTGGATATTAACTCCTTATCGGATATATCATTTGCAAATATCTTCTCCCATTCAGTAGGCAGCCTTTTCATTTTGTTGACAGTTTCTTTCATTGTGCAAAAGATTTTTAGTTTGAGGTAGTCCCAGTTGTTTATTTTGCTTTTGTTTCCCTTGCCTGAGGAGACAGATCCCAAAAACATATTGCTAAGGCTGATGTCAAAGAGCATACTGCCTATGTTTTCTTCTAGAACTTTTATGATTTCAGGTCTTACACTTCAATAATCTGTTTTGAATTTATTTTTGCGCATGATGTGAGAGAGTGGTCCAGTTTGATTCTTTTGCATATAGCTTTCCAGTTTTTACAACACCATTTATTGAAGAGGCTGTCTTTTCCCCCACTGTACATTCTTGCCTCCTTTGTCATAGATTAATTGACATAGCTGCATGGGTTAACTTCTGGGCTCTCTATTCTGTTCCATTGATCTATGTGTCTGTTTTTGTGCCAGTACCATGCTGTTTTGATGACTGTAGCTTTGTAGTATAGTTTAAAATCAGAAAGCATTGATACCTCCAGCTTCCTTCTTCCTTCTCAAAATTGTTTTGGCAATTCAGTATCTTTTGTAGTTCCATACAAATTTTAGAATTATTTGTTCTAGTTCTGTGAAAAATGTCATTGGTATTTTGATTGTACTGAATCTGTAGATTGCTTTGGGTAATATGGTCATTTTAACAATGTTAATTCTTCCAATACATGAACACAGTATTTCTCTTCATCTGTTGTGTTGCTTTCAATTTCTTTCATCAGTGTTTTCTGAGTACAGGTCTATGCCCCCTTATTTAGATATATTCCTAGCTATTTTACTCTTTTTTGGTGCAATGGTAAATGAGATTATTTTCTTAATTTCTTTTTCTGATAGTTTGTTGTTAGTGTATAGAAATGCAACAGATTTCTGTATATTAATTTTGCATCCTGCAACTTTATGGAATTCATTGATGGGGTCTAATAGTTTTTTGGTGGTGTCTGTAGGATTCTCTAAGTATAGTATCATGTCATCAGCAAACAGTGACAGTTTTACTTCTTCCTTTCTAATCTGGATTCCTTTTATTTCTTTTTCTTGTCTGACTGCTGTGGCTAGGACTTCAAATACTATGTTGAATAAAAGTGGCAGGACTGGGCATCATTGTCTTGTTCCTGATCTTACAGAAAATGCTTTCAGCTTTTCACCACTGAGTATGATGTTAGCTGTGGGCTTATCATATATGGCCTTTATTATGTTGAGGTATGTTCCCTCTACCCAGTTTGTGCAGAGTTTTTATCATAAATGGATACTGAATTTTGTCAAAAGCTTTTTCTACACCTATTGAGATGATCCTATGATTTTTATACTTCAAGTGTCTTAATGAGATGTATCACACTGATCCATTTGCAGATATTGAACCATCCTTGCATCCCTGGAATAAATATCACTTTATTTATTTATTTATTTATTTATTTATTGGTGTACGATCCTTTTAATGTACTGTTGAATTTGGTTTGCTAAGATTTTGTTGAGGATTTTTGTACATGTTCCTCAGTGCTATTGGTCTGTAATTTTTATGTGTGATAGCTTTGTCTGGTTTTGATATCAGGGTGATAGCATGCCTTCCTTTGCAACTGTTTGGAATAGTTTGCAACGGACAGGTGTTAACTTTTCTCTAAATGTGTGGTAGAATTCATTTGTGAAGCCACCTGCTCCTGGACTTTTGTTTGCTGGGAGTTTTTATTACTGATTCTATTTCATTACTGGCTATTGGTCTGTTCATATTTTCTATTTCTTCCTGGTTCAGTCTTGGGAGACCGTACATTTCTAGGAATTTGTCCATTTCTTCTAGGTTGTCCATTTTATTGGCATATAGTTGTTCTTAGTAATCTCTTATGATCCTTTGTATTTCTGTGGTATAGGTAGTAATGTCTTCTTTTTAATTTCTGATATTAATTTGGGACCGCTCTTTTTTTCTTTATCAGTCTGGGTAAAGGCTTATCAATTTTGTTTATCTTTTCAAAGAACCAGCTCTTAATTTCATTGATCTTTTCTATTTTTTTTTTTTTTAGTTTCTATTTCATTTATTTCTGCTGTGATCTTTTACAATTTCTTTCCTTCTACTAACTTTGAGTTTTGTTTGTTCTTCGTTTTTCTAGTTCTTTTAGGTATACAGTAAGATTCTTTATTGGAAATTTTTCTTGTATCCTGAGGTAGGCTTTTATAACTATAACTGTCCCTCTTAGAATTGCTTTTGCTGAATCCCATAGATTTTGGATCGTTGTGCTTTCATTTTCATTTGTCTACAGGTATTTTTAAATTTCTTCTTTGATTTCTTCAGTGACCCATTGGTTGTTTAGTAATGTATTGTTTAGCCCCCACATGTTTGTGTTTGGGGAAGTTTCTTTTATTGTAGTTGATTTCTAGTCTTATAGTATTGCAGTTAGAAAAGATGCTTCACATGATTTCAATTTTCATAAATTTACCAAGACTTGTTTTGAGGCCTAGCACGTGATCTAGCATGTGCAGAATGTTCCTTGGGCACTTGAAAAGAATGTGTATTCTGCTGCTTTTGGATAGAACAGTCTATATATATTATCTATTAAGTCCATTTGGTCTAATGTACTTTTTAATTAAAAATACCAACACAAGAAAAAGTAACAATACTTAAAATTTTAACTTAATAAGACATACAAATGTAAAATACTTCAAAATCTCTATTTCTAGGGAAATATATAAAAGGATACTAAGGCAGCCAATTTTAAAATACTACTAACTATAAGAAAATTTCAATTACCAAATGCTGTCATTTCACTCTCCTAGTCAAATACTGAAATGCTTATTCCCATTCAGAAGTTCATTTCTTTAAAAGAAAAGTAAAATATATACCAGATAAGAAGCTCAGTTAGTTAAACAGCAGCTAAGCATAAGGCCACATTATCTGAATTATCTGTCAATAAAATACTCTTCATAACAAACCTAGTGCAGCTCCCTGCACTAGGATTCAACTGAAAATGTTTTATGCATAATTCCTTAAATAAAGATCTTTTTTAATGCATACCTATAAAAGAACTAAGGTACAAAACAAAACCTCATTTCAAGAAAGAGCTGGTTACTCCACCTGCAATATGAGTCAAGAGAATTTACGTTTGTTAGTCCACCTGAGTCAACTTAGACTTTTAGCAAGCAGATTCATGTTCCTTAGCTAGCAAGAAGTTGAGAGAGAATTTATAAAGCTTGACACACTAAAAGGATCATTAAAGTAACTTTCTCAATAAATCATGTGTGCTGGCGTATCACACAGATGGCTGACATGAATATCCATGGTTTTAACGAAAGACTGCCAAAAAGAGCACATACTTTTATTACAAAAAACAAATTTATAAATTAAGTGTTCTTTGACAAAACATTGGGATTAACACATTTCCCCCCCTCTGGATTCCCATAATAGTTAGTATAAATTATTATCTTGACTAGATTTTTAAATTCCCTTCTCTAAACAAGGCTTTTGAAATAAATTTACCTACACAGTGTCAAAAAATAAATGTGACTTAAAGAGTATGAAATAATAAAATTTACAATCAATTTTGAACATCATTAATTTCAGGACTAATGTAAATAGGCTCACTGTCAATTATTTTATTTATTCACAAAGAAAGTAATTCTAAAACTAATGAGAGGTTCCACTTTTGGGGGGGTAGTAGAAGATGATGTTAAAGGAAAGAGTTTAAATCTGACCAGTCTTACTCTGCAAATAGATTTTCATTATATTACATGAATTAGAAATATGTTTATTGACTTCAGATTCCAGCCAAAACTAAGTGAAGGAGACCAGATTTTCCCTCACACCTGAATCAATAAAAAAACTGGACCAAATATACAAAACCGTGGTATTCAAGACCTTGAACATCTAGCAGTGAAGGTCAATGATGCTGAGATGAGAAACAAGCAAGGTGGGCCCTTTGTTTGTCATAGCTCCTGCCTAAAGAGGGCTTTCTGACTCAGAGTGGAAAGAAACAGGGACAGAGTCTAACCACCTCATTGAGTTAAAGAGGTGCAGGTGGAGCTTGGGACAGCATGGTGGCTAGAGAGCTGCACAGGGTGGGAACCTGAGAGGTGTGCACAGGACGTCTTGAGTATTCAGTCGGGAAACTGACCAATACGTTGCTTGTGGGAAAACAACCGACCCAGAAATGACACAGATGACAGAATGAGTATGAAGGACATTAAAACAATTATAACTATATTCCTTATATTTCAGAAGCTAGAGGAAAGCATGAACTTGTTAAGAAGAGACATAAAAGATATAAAACAGACCCAAATTTACCTTCTACAGAGAAAAATTACAATGTAAGGTATGAAAAATACATTAGATGGGATTAAAGAGAGATTAGACACTGCAAAAGAAGAGATTAGTAAACCTGAAGACATTTTCAACAGAAACTACTCAAAATGAAATACGGAAAGCAAAACAACAAAAAAATGAACGGAGCATCAGTGACTAAAAAAGAAAATGATTATGTCAATAGATGCAGAAAAGGCATTTAACAAAATACAACATCCATTCCTAATAAAAACTCCAGCTAAGCAGGAAAAGAAGGGAACTTCTTCAACCTGGTAAAAGGCATCTACCAAAACAAAGAAAAAAACAAAAACTATAGCTAATACCAGTTAACGGTAAAAGTCAGAATGCTTTCCCACTATGGTGAGGAACGAGTCAAGAACATGTGCCCCCACCACACTTCTATTCAGCATTGTACTGGAGGCCCTAGATAATGCAATAGGGAAGAAAAATAAATAAAAGCATCCATGTTGGAAAGGAAGAAGTAAAACTGCCTTTATTCACAGACATCATAATCGTCAAAGTAGAAAATTCAATGAAACCTATAAAATAGATTTAAAAGAATTACTAGAACTAATAAGTGAACTTATTAGCAAAGTTGCAAAATAAAAGATCAACACACAAAAATCAACTGTATGTCTACATACTAGCAATGAACTATTGGAAACTGAATTTTTTTTAAAAATACCATTCACAATATTATCAAATGCGCAAGCCCTGAACATAAAACTACGAACACTGCTGAGACAAACGAAAGAACTAAATAAGTACAGACTGTTCAAGGACTAAAAGACTCAATACTGTAAAGACACCAATCATCTTCAATTTGTTCTACAGATTAAACACAATCCAAATCCAAATCCTAGCGGACATGTGTGTGAAAAATGACAAGCTATTTTTAAAAGTCATATAGGAATGCAAAGGACTCAGAATAACTAAAACCACTCTGAAAAAAAGAACAAAGCTGAAGGACTTACACTACCTGATTTCAAGTCTCATGATCAACCCACAGAAATCCAGATGGTGTAGTATTGATGTAAAGACAGAGACATCGATGGAACAAAATAGAGTTCAGAAATAGATCTGCACCACACATACATGGACAACAGATTTCCAACAAAGTTTCAAAGGCAATTCGGTGGAAAAGAATAGATTGTTCAAGCAGTGGTGCTGGAATAATTGGTTACCAAATGCCAAAAAATAAACTTTCATTCATACCTCATACTATATATAGAAATTAACTCAAAATAGGTCATGGACCTAAGTATAAAATTTCTAGAAGAAAACATAGGAGATAATCTTTGTCATCTTGGGTTAGAGAAGATTTACTAGGTATGACACCAAAAGCACAATCCATAAAAGAAAATTTGGTAAATTTGTTTTCATCAAATTAAGAATGTCTGTACTTTGAAAGATATTGGTAAAAGAATAAAAAGACAAGCCACTGAATGGGGAAGATATTTGCAAGTCAGGTATTGTGAGAAAGCACTTTTAAAAAATGAGCCAAAGATCTGAATAAATATTTCATCAAAAAAAAAATACAGATGGCAAATGAGCACGTTAGTCATCTGGGAAATTCAAGTTAAATCCACAAAAAGATACCACTACACACCTATTAGAAGAGCTAACGTTAAACTGACCGACTATACCAAGTATTGGTGAAGATGTAGAAGAACCAGAGTTTTCAGACACTTGTGATGGAGATATAAAATGGTATAAGCACTTTGGAACAGTTCGGCCATTTCTTTATAAATGAAGTATACACACAGGCATTCCATTTCTAGTTACTACCCAAGAGAAATGAAAGCCTAAGTCCATACAGAGACTTGGATGTGAATGTCCATGGCACCTTTATTTACAATAGCCAAAAGCTGTAAACAACTCAAATGCCCTTCAGTGGGTGAATGGAAAAACAAATTGTGGTATACACGTACAATATAATACTACTCAACAATAAAGAGAGTGAACTACTGACACATGAAACAACACGGATGAATCTTAAAATAAATACACTGAGTAAAAGAAACCAAAAAATAGTACATAGTGTATGATTTCATTTATAAAAATTCTAGGAAATGTGAACTAATTTATAGTTATAAAAAGGTCAGTGGTTGCCTGGGGATATTGCTGGGGCGGGGGTGTGGGGGAGAGGGACCGAGACGGGTGTGAGGGAGGAAATATACAGGGCCAAAAGGAAACATTTGAGGGTGACAGACTTATCCACTATCTTGACTGCAGTAACAGGTTCACAGTTCCACAAGTTATGTCAAAACTTATCAAATTATACACTTTAAATATGTACAGTTTATGATATGTCACTTATACCTCAATAAAGCTGTTAAAATGCATTTATCAGGCTTCAGACTATATACCCCATATCATGCATGAATATATTAGTGTATGGCTGTGTCAAGTAGATTTAATTAGAAATTCTATATTTCTGTATTTGCTGTTGTGGTATGAGTTAAATTTTAAAGTATTTTTGAGTTTCTATTCATATTCTTGACCCTACACAGGTACTGTTAAGAGTTACAAGTAAGTATGTATAACATTTATTCCCTTCATGGAATTGAGAGTCTTCCTAAGAAGATTTTCGTGACATGAAACACTTTCGGCACAACTAAAAGTCTTTGTACAGTTAAGTGAAGTGAAAAACTGAAAAGCACACGAGTTCCTCCATTGCACACATGTCCTAAGTGCTATGTGCAAACACTGGATACACTTGACCATTACTTCCCTTTTAAGGAGCTCACAGTTTTATGGAGCGAAGAGAAATGTGAGCAGTTAGAACACAATGCGACAAGTGACATGGCAGATATGTGGAGGACTGAGAAAAGTATTTTGGGAGTACACAGGAGGGAGCTTAAACGGGGAGAAATTCAAGGAAAACTTTACCTGTGAAGTTAATGGGGAGCTGACTCTTAGATGGCATGTTAGGTTATGCCAGAGAATAGGTGATGACAAAATTATTCATGGCAGACGAACATATTCAGACATAGTGGGTACACAGCAGTATTTGCTTCCCATCCCAACACAAATGAAGAGCACCTCTTTTATTCATGATGGTTCAGAATGTAAGGCTCGGAGTGGCAAGAGATGAAGTTGGACATACAGGCGGAGTTAGGCATAAATGTTCTTCTGTGCCACCTTATGGAAACAGGTAATTATTCTAATGGCAAAAGACTTTAAAGCACTGGGAGCAGGGTAATGACAGGATCACATTTTCACTGTAAGAGAAAGAGGTGCTGAACTAACCCTTAGATTATGACTAAACTTTGGGTGGAGAGGAGGGTGGAGGAGACACTCCCACCTGGGATGCTATCAGCACAATAAAGGCCCCTGTTGTCTGATCCCTCTTCCTTTATCAAGTGCGTAACACTAGGGAGACAAATAAGTCAAAGACTGACTCATAGTCCTAACAATATTTAGGCCTCAGGACCAAAACTACAGCTACATAAGGAACAACCATCTCTGAGAACAATCTGAAGACTACCAGAACAGATTTTTCAACAACTAAGGATATAAAGAAAAGGCCACTTCGAGATGGATGCGCAGAGACTTGGTCTAGTCAGAACCCACATCCCCCAGTGTAGCAACCCACAGCAGGAGGGATATCATGACGGCACAGGTGGCCCCTGAGGAGCAAGGGGTCCAGGCGCCATGTCAGGCTCCCCCGCCCAGGGGACCTACACCAGGAAGATGAGCCCTCACAACGTCTGGCTTTGCAAACCAGCAGAGGCTAACCTCCAGGAGAGCCAGAGGGCTGCTGTAAGCCAAGACTCCACTCAGGAAGGGCACATGCACCAATGCATTCGCTCTGAGTTCCAGCAGAGGCAGCTTGAAAAGCAACTGGGTCATACAAGGAGACTCATGACTAATCTTAGGGGCTGTGGAGGAGCAGGGATCTGGTGGAACTTTCTCCAGGGACAGAAGTGCTGCCATCTTTCTTTTACTCTCCTTCCACCTGGATGGCCTGGTACTGGTAGGCACCATTTCTATCACTGTCCATGAACCTAGCTAACACCGTGCAGCCCATCCTGGAATTCCCCTGAGGACCAGCCCTGCCCAACCCGCCCACCCCCTCCAAAGCGGCTCCTGCCCCACCCCACCTGGCAGGCGGCCTCAGCCAGCACTGGCGCCCCTCCAAAGCAGCTCCTGCTCCAAGGGGCACCAGTGTGCCTGTAGCAGTTGCAGTCAGCTGGCCTGGGGGCCAACCCCGCCCACCAGTGCCCCCTCAGCAATCATGGCCCAGCCACAGCAGGGAGGTGCATGCACCCCACACAAGGGGATGTCCCTGAAGCACCTGGCTCTGGTGACTGGGGGTGGGATTCACCACTTGGCCCCACAAGACACCTACATACAGCCATTCCTTCAAGACCAGGAGATGCAGCTGATATGCCTAATACACAGAAACAGACACAAAGAGGCAAAACGAGGAGACAATACCTTCCGGATGAAAGAACAAGACAAAACTCCAGAAAATGAACTAAATGAAACGGAGATATGCAATTTATCAGATAAAGAGTTCAAATGAATAGACACAAAGATGCTCACCAAACTTGGGAGAAGAAAGGATGAACTCAGTGAGAATTTAAAAAAAGAAATAGAAAAAAAAAAAAAATATATATATATATATATTTCTTAAATCAGAATTGAAGAATATAATAACTGAAATGAAAAATACACTAGAGGGAATCAACAGGAGATGAGAGGATACAGAAGAACGGATCAGCAAACTGGAATACTAGGTAGCAGAAATCAATCAGAAGAGCCAAAAGAAAAAAGGACTTAAAAAAAAATGAGGGTAGTTTAAGGGACCCGTGAGACAACATCAAGCATGCCAACATTTGCATTACAGGGGTCCCAGAAAAAGGAGAGAGAGAAAGGGACAGGAAATCTATTTGAAGAAATCAGCCTGACAGCTTCCCTAACCAGGCAAAGGAAACAGACATCCAGGTCCAGAGATCCCAAACAAGATGAACACAAAGAGACTCACACCAAGTCACATTATTATTAAAATGTCAAAAGTTTAAGATAAAGAGAGAATCTTAAAAGCAGCAAGAGAAAAAACAACTAGTTACATACAAGGGAACCCCTACAGTTCAGCTGATTTTTCAGCAGGAACTTTACAGGCTAGAAGAGACTGGTATGATATACTGAAAGTACTGAAAGGAAAAAACTTACAACCAAGAACACTCCACCCCAGGGGTCCCCAACCCCCAGGCCGTGGACTAGTACTGGTCCTCAGCCTGTGAGGAACTCGTCCGCACAGCAGGAGGTGAGTGCCAGGTGAGCAAGCGAAGCTTCATCTGCCGCTCCCCATCGCTCGCATTACCACCTGAACCATCCCACCCCCCTCCCCCATCCATGGAAAAATTGTCTTCCACAAAACCAGTCCCTGGTGCCGAAAAGGTTGGGGACCGCTGCTGTAACCAATAAGACTATCATTCAGAATTGAAGGAGAAATAATTCCCCAAGCAAGCAAAAGCTAAAAAAGTTAGTTCATTACCACTAAACTGGCTTAACAAGGGACTTCATTAAAGGGAAAAGAAAAGGCCACAACTAGAAACAAGAAAATTATGAAAGAAAAAAAATCTCACTGGTAAAGGCAAACATATAGTAAAGGTAGTGTCTCAACGACCTATAAAGCTAGTATGAAGGTTAAAAGACAAAACGGGTAAATATCATCTGTATCTAAAATAAACAGTTAAGTGATATACAAAATAAAAAGATGTAAAATATGACATCAAAAACATAAAGTGTGGGGCTTCCCTGGTGGCGCAGTGGTTGACAGTCCACCTGCCGATGCAGGGGACACGGGTTCGTGCCCCGATCCGGGAAGATCCCACGTGCCGCGGAGCGGCTGGGCCCGTGAGCCATGGCCGCTGAGCCTGCGCGTCCGGAGCCTGTGCTCCGCAACGGGAGAGGCCACAACAGTGAGAGGCCTGCGTACCGCAAAAAAAAAAAAAAACATGAAGTGTGATGGGGAGGGAGGGTGGGATGTAGTGCTTTTACAATGCACTCAAACTTACACAACCGTCAACTTAAAATGGACTGCTATATACATAGCAGGTTGTTATATAGGAACATCATAGTATCCACAAACATAAAACCTATGAAAGATACACAAAAACTAAAGAGAAGGGAATACAAACATAACACTAAATAAAGTCATGAAATCACAAAGGAAGAGAACAAAAAAAGAAGAATTATCAAAAAACCCAGAAAACAATTAACAAAATGGTAATAAATAAATACCTATCAATAATTATTTTAAATGTAAATGAACTAAATGCTCTAATCAAAAGACATACGGTGGCTGAATGAAAAAACACAAGACCCAAATATATGCTGCTTACTAGAAGCTTACTTCAGATCTAAAGGCACACACAGGCTGAAGGTAAAGAGATGGAAAAAGACATTCCATGCAAACGGAAATGAAAGGGAAGCTAGAGTAGCAAAACACAAATTCAAAAAGACACATGCACCCCAATGTTCACTGCAGCATTGTTTACAATAGCCAAGATATGGAAGCAACCTAAGTGTCCATCTATGGATGAATGGATAAAGAACATGTGATATATATATGTATATGTATGTGTATATACATATATATATATACACATACATACAATGGAATATTAGTCAGCCATAAAAAATACCCTGAAATCTTGCCATTTGCAACACATGGATGGATCTAGAGGGTATCATGCTAAGTGAAATAAGTCAGACACAGAAACACAAATACCATATGATCTCACTTATATGTGGAATCTAAAAAACAAAACAAAACAATATGAAAATAGGCTCACAGATACAGAGAACAAACAGTGGTTGCTAAGGGGAGGGCAGTGGCAGGGTGGGTGAAATAGGTAAAGGGGATTAAGATGCACAAACCTCCAGTTATAAAAGAAATAAGCACCAGGGACATAATACGCAGCATAGGGAATATGGTCAATAACACTGTAATAACTTTGTATCATGACAGATGGTCACTAGGCTTATCATGGGGATCAATTCATAATGTATATAAACGTCAAATCACTATGCTGTACACCTGAAGCTAATATAATATTGTATGCCAACTATACTAAAATAATAAACAAATAAATAAATAAAAATTTAGCCCTTGGGATTAGACTACCATGTCAAGGAAACAGGGAAGAGAACAAATATCAATATTTACTATCTACTGTGTAAAGATCTTTCCTTAAAAATATAATTTATTGAGATGAAATTCACACTGCATAAAATTAGCTATTTTAAAGTAAATAATGCAGTGCATTTACTGCATTCACAATGTGTGTAAGCACCATCTCTATCTAACTGCAAACCATTTCCATGAGTTGAAAGTGAAAGCCCCTACCCATTAGCAGTTTCTCCTCACTACCCCTCCCCCCAGTCCCTGGCAACCACTAATCTACTTTCTGTCTCTATGAATCTTCCTCTTCTGGACACTTCATATAAGTGGAGCCATACACTATGTGACCTTTTGGGTCTGGCTTATTTCACTCAGCACAATGTTTTCAAGGTTCATCCATGCTGTAGCGTGTGTCAGTGCTTCATTCCTTTTTCTTTTTTTGTTTAATTCTGGTAAAACGAACATAACATAAACTTTACCACCTTAATCATTTTTAAGTATGCAGCTCAGAAGTGTTAAGTACCTTCACACTGTTGTACAACTAACGTCCCGAACTCTTTTCATCTTGCAAAACTGAAACTCTATTCTCATTAAAGAACAATTCTCCATTTTCCTGTCCCCCAGGCACTGGCACCCACCGCTGCACTTTCTCTTTCTATGAATTAGATGACTCTAGGTGCCTCATATAAGTGGAATCATACAGTATTTGTCTTTTTGTGACTGGCTTATTTCACTTAGGCATCATTCCTTTTCACAGCTGAATGATATGACACTGTATGTATGAACCACAATTCATTTATCCATTCATCTGTCAATGGATGCTTGGGTTGTTTCTATACTTTGCCTATTATCGTAAGGGTCTTTTAAAATAATACAACTAGCATACTTGGTAAAAAAAAAGCTTGGAACATGGAAATAAAGGCAACCAGGATGGAAGCAGGACACCTAGAATATCCTGGTTCATCTATTCTGAGAATACAGTCCACATTCAACATGGTGGCATCCAATGACATCACAGATATTTATTAACTAGGGACTGTGAGGGATAAAAAGATGCATAAAATTTGGTCTTGCCCTTTAAGAAATGTAAAGTCCCTTGAGAAAGTCAATCCACATAGGTACGTATACCACTAGGCTGAAACAAGAATCTGGTACACCTTCACATGCGACAGAGGATGCAACCTGGCCTAAGAGAGTGGAAGGACTTGCACAGGCAGAGAAAGGTTGAGAGAAGACCATGGGAACAGTGTGAACCAATATGGGCCCGGAAATGGAAAAGTGCGTTTGCAAATATCACATCAATTTTAGTCATGACTATTTACATGCTACAAACTCATTTTGTCCTACCGTGAAGCAATTTAACCTAGTAGTCCAGATGAACTAGCGTATGTGAATGTTAATACAAATTAAAATTAAATGAATGGTAATTATAATCATCATCCAAGAACAAACTTGAAGTGCTAATTTTAAAACAAGTGAAAGTTTAAGACCTCCAGTGGATGGTAACTGCCTACTCTCTTCCTGGAGAAAATCTCCTGAGATGGGGCTTCCAGAGTATCGCTCAATATCACGTCCTCATTTGGAAAATTAAATACTTCCCTGGTTCTTTTGCTTTGGTTTCACTTCTTACCCTACCCTCCTTAAAGAAAAGAACACCTGTTTAGAATCCACTTCATGAACACTCCCTCACAATGAAATATTAAAATAAAATTATATACTCAGCTCTCTGCTTTGATGCTAAACAAGTCTGATTCTTTGCACTTTTTTTTTAATAAGGGAAATGGGAAGGCAGGGGTGAATATGAGAAATATTAACAAGATGAAAATGAGGAGTGCCATTAGGTATTGGTACAGGAAGGTGGAGGCATCTAACAAACTCCCCAGTTTCTGGTTTGGCATACTGAATAGAAAGTGCCTGAGGATGGAAGTACGAGGAAGGGAGAAAAGGAGAGAGGAGGGAGCGAGGGAAGGATGGGGGGAAGGAAGGAGGGACACACGGACACACACACACACGTACACACATGTATGGGTCACACTGTGGAAATGACCAATGTGAGATGGCTGCAGGACAACACGTGGAGTACAGAGGCAGGGTTATCTGCTCCTAGCTCAGGGGTGGGTGGTGGGTTAGAGGTGTGCATCTGGGGACAAGTGTGTGGGTGAAGCGGAGGAGCAGCAGAAGAGACAGCTAAAGAACAGCCAGAGAAGGAGAAGGAGAAAAAAGGGGGGTGGTGCCCAGATATTAAGAAAGGAGACATCTGTGAAGCAGGGTTACAAACAGCAAGTGCTACTGAGCAATTAAGATAAAAACAAAATCTACACGACTGGGCAACTAGGAAGTCACTGGTGACCTGAGCAGGAAGAGATAATTAAGTATTTTGGTTTGAAATTCATTTTCAGCTGACTGAATTCCGATAGAAGAAATGAGTTCAAAACCTTTTCCTCTTTTAACTCCTATTGGATGGCTCACCGAAGTTAGGAGTCAAAGAAGAAACAAGAACGCCCATCAGAAACAAAGTAATACCCAGGTGAGAGTTTTAAATTTCCTACAGAGTGCACCATGTGCGTGCGTACACACATGCGCACGCGCGTGAGTATGTGTGTGTGTACACACAGAAAAAGATTTTAAAAGCGACATATCAAATTGGTTCCTGGAAACTCTAAAGAGAGGATTGGTATTAAAAGTGGTGGTCAGTAGGACCTCAAGATGGCAGAGGAGTAAGACGTGGAGATCACCTTGCTACCCACAAATACATCAAAAATACATCTACATGTGGAACAACTCCTACAGAACACCTACTGAATGCTGGCAGAAGACCTCAGACTTCCCAAAAGGGTCTTGCTTGTCCGGCCGGCTGTCAGGCCTGAACCTCTGAGGTTGGAGAGCCGAGTTCAGGACACTGGACCACCAGAGACCTCCCAGCCCCACGTAATATGAATCGGCGACAGCTCTCCCAAACATCTCTGTCTCAACGCTAAGACCCAGCTCCACTCAACGACTAGCAAACTCGAGTGCTGGACACCACAGGCCAAACAACTAGCAAGACAGGAACACAACCCCACCCATTAGCAGAGAGGCTGCCTAAAATCATAATAAGTTCACAGACACCCCAAAACACAGCACCGGACACGGTACTGCCGACCAGAAAGACAAGATCCAGCCTCATCCACCAGAACACAGGCACCAGTCCCCTCCACCAGTAAGCCTACACAACCCACTGAACCAACCTTCCCTGGACTTCCCTGGTGGCACAGTGATTAAGAATCCACCTGCCAAGGCAGGGGCCATGGGTTCGAGCCCTGGTCTGGGAAGATCCCACATGCAATGAAGCAACTAAGCCCGTGCACAACTACTGAGCCTCTGCTCTAGAGCCCACGAGCCACAACTACTGAGGCTGCGCGCTGCAACTACTGAAGCCCGTGAGCGTAGAGCCCATGCTCTGCAAGAAGAGAAGCCACTGCAGTGAGAAGCCCATGCATGGCAACAAAGAGTAGCTCCCGCTCGCCGCAACCAGAGAAAGCCCGCGTGCAGCAGTGAAGACCGAAGACAGCCAAAAATAAAATAAGTAAATGAATAATTTATTTAAAAAAAAAATCTTCCAACAAACAAAAGCCCAGGACCAGATGGCTTCATAGGGGAATTCTACCAAACATTTAGAAAAGAGCTAATGCCTATCCTTCTCAAACTCTGCCAAAATATAGCAGAGGGAAGAACAATCCCAAACTCATTCTACGAGTCTACCTACCATCACCCTGATACCAAAACCAGACAAAGATGTCACAAAAAAAAGAAAACTACAGGCCAATATCACTGATGAACGCAGATGCAAAAATCCCCAACAAAATACTAGCAAACAGAATCCAACAGCACATTAAAATGATCATACACCATGATCAAGTGGGGTTTATCCCAGGAATGCAAAGATTCTTCCATATACACGAATCAATCAATGTGATACACCATATTAACAAATCGAAGGATAAAAACCATCTGATCATCTCAATAGATGAAGAAAAAGCTTTCGACAAAATTCAACACCCATTTATGATAAAAACCCTCCAGGAAGTAGGCATAGAGGGAACTTACCTCAACATAATAAAGGCCATATGTGACAAACCCACAGCCAACATCGTTCTTAATGATGAAAAACTGAAACCATTTCCTCTAAGATCAGGAACAAGACAAGGATACCCACTCTCACCACTATTATTCAACATAGTTTTGAAAGTTTTAGCCACAGCAATCAGAGAAGTAAAAGAAATAAAAGGAATCCAAATTGGAAAACAAGAAGTTAACACTGTCACTGTTTGCAGATGACATGATACTATACATAGAGAATCCTAAAGATACTACCAGAAAACTACTAGTGCTCATCAATGAATTTGGTAAAGTAGCAGGATAAAAAAGTAATGCAGAGAAATCTCTTGCACTCCTATACACAAATGATGAAAAATCTGAAAGAGAAATTGAGGAAACACTCCCATTTACCACTGCAACAAAAACAATAAAATACCTAGGAATAAACCAACCTAAGGAGGCAAAAGACCTGTATGCAGAAAACTATAAGACACTGAAGAAAGAAATTAAAGATGATACAAACAGATGGAGAGATATACGATGTTCTTGAATTGGAGGAATCAACATTGTGAAAATAACTATACTACCCAAAGCAATCTACAGATTCAATGCAATCCCTATCAAACTACCACTGGCATTTTTCACAGAACTAGAACAAAAAATTTCACAATTTGTATGGAAACACAAAAGACCCTGAATAGCCAAAGCAATCTTGAGAAAGAAAAATGTAGCTGGAGGAATCAGGCTCCCTGACTTCAGACTATACTACAAAGCTACAGTCATCAAGACAGTATGGTACTGGCACAAAAGGAGAAATATAGAACAATGGAACAGGATAGAAAGCCCAGAGATAAACCCATGCACATATGGTCACCTTATCTTTGATAAAGGAGGCAAGAATATACAATGGAGAAAAGACAGTCTCTTCAATAAGTGGTGCTGGGAAAAATGGACAGCAATGTGAATGAATGAAATCAGAACACTCTCTGACACCATACACAAAAATAAACTCAAAATGGATTAAAGACCTAAATGTAAGGCCAGACACTATAAAACTCCTAGAGGAAAACATAAGCAGAACACTCTATGACATAAATCACAGCAAGATCCTTTTTGACCCACCTCCTAGAGTAAGGGAAATAAAAACAAAAATAAACAAATGGGACCTAATGAAACCTCAAAGCTTTTGCACAGCAAAGGAAACCATAAACAAGACAAAAAGACAACCCTCAGAATGGGAGAGAATATTTGCAAATGAAGTGACTGACAAAGGATTAATCTCCAAATATACAAGCAGCTCATGCAGCTCAATATCACAAAAACAAACAACCCAATCCAAAAATGGGCAGACCTAATTAGACATTTCTCCAAAGAAGATATACAGATTGCCAACAAACACATGAAAGGATGCTCAACATCACTAATCATTAGAGAAATGCAAATCAAAACTACAATGAGGTATCACCACACACCAGTCAGAATGGCCATCATCAAAAAATCTATAAACAGTAAAGGCTGGAGAGGGTGTGGAGAAAGGGGAACCCTCTTGCACTGCTGGTGGGAATGTAAATTGATACAGCCACTATGGAGAACAGTATGGAGCTTCCTTAAAAAATTAAAAATAGAACTTCCATACGACCCAGCAATCCCACTACTGGGCATATACCCTGAGAAAACCATAATTCAAAAACAGTCATGTACCACAGTGTTCATTGCAGCGCTATTTACAATAGCCAGGACATGGAAGCAACCTAAGTGTCCTTCGACAGATGAATGGATAAAGAAGATGTGCCACATATATACAATGAAATATTACTCAGCCATAAAAGGAAATGAAACTGAATTATTTGTAGTGAGTCTGTTGTACACAGTGAAGTAAGTCAGAAAGAGAAAAACAAATACCGTATGCTAACACATATATATGGAATCTAAAAAAAAAATGGTTCTCACGAACTTAGGGGCAGGTCAGGAATAAAGATGCAGACGTAGAGAATGGACTTGAGGACACGGGGAGGGGGAAGGGTAAGCTGGGACGAAGTGAGAGAGTGGCATGGACATATATACACTACCAAACGTAGAACAGATAGCTAGTGGGAAGCAGCCGCATAGCACAGGGAGATCAGCTCGGTGTTTTGTGACCACCTGGACGGGTGGGATAGGGAGGGTGGGAGGGAGACGCAAGAGGGAGGGGATATGGGGATACATGTATACGTATAGCTGATTCACTTTGTTATACAGCAGAAACTAACACACCGTTGTAAAGCAATTATACTCCAATAAAGATGTTAAAAAAATAAATAAATAAAAATAAAAGTGGTGGTCACAAGGAATTTGAGCCTCTCTGTTTTTAATATTCCTCATAATTAGAAGTTATTCATGTACATACTTAAAAATTAATTTAAAAATAAAATTTTCTATAAATAAGGAGATAACCTGTTAATCAGTCTCAGAGTTGGCCATGTATAGGTGTACTATTAACTATTCTCAGCCAGGTTGGGGGTCTTGATTCTTAATGTAAAAAAGACCCTTACTGTAGTTTACGTTAGTTTTAATTGTAACATTTTAATTCTTAACATTAAAAAAATTATATCTTAAGGCTCCCTCCAACTAAATAATACTAACTGGAATTAATTTCATATGAAAAATATTTTATAACAAATCAAAATTTAAGGGAGTTGAATGTATGTCAACAGATGGCTAAGTTATTTAGAATATGTGGCCAACACGACATTTCCTCAGGCAAGAAGGACTATGTGCTCTGAAACAAGGACACGACAAGTGGACACTGGGAACGAGGGTGTTGAGGGAGTGAGCATTAGTGACTCTGTGACTTCTTCCAGACATCTGACACAGACTACTTTTTCTTTATAATTAAAAATCCTAACTAGATAAACAAATTTATTGGTCAGGTATAAGAACATTAGTAATCAATCAAAAGTTAATTTTACCACTCATTTATTACTCCCTGCAATGTAACAGAATATAATTAAGTCATATACAATTTTTTTGTGCAGAAATTTTCAGTACAGGGTTTAGAATTATTTTTACGTCAAAGCCATAATTAGGAATATATATTAAGATTTATACTTCAATTTCACATTTGTCATGTCTAAGTATCATTTATTTCTGATTCACACTGGAGAGGGAAAGCTCAGGGTAAAGATTACTAGTGTATTTACAAACCCAAATAAAGACCTCTCCCGCAAAGGATCAGTTTTTAAACATAGTCCCTTCTTCAAGGAACAAAAGAGAATAATCCACTTTAAATCCTGCAAGATGATGGACTATATGGGACCCAGATGAGAAATACATGGAAATACTAAAAATAGATCCAAGCTGACTTGAAAGGTTAAGTGTTTTTTGTTTTAAGTGTATTTAAAAAAATCTGCTTTGGGGCCTTGAATAATTTACAGAAAGAATTTCAGGATGAAAATACAACTAACTATAAAAATAACTTCAAAATGGAAATTAGTAAAAGTATTACGAAGTCTATTGGTTGCATCTGAGAAAATTTTTCCTGTTAAAGGAGATTTCAAATAAAGAATAATGTAAAAACTATCAATCTCTCAGTTGTTTCTTGATTAAGCATAACCAAGAACATGTCAGCAATCTCGCAAAATCTATTCTCACAAAATTCACTGCTGCCTTTAAAATATTTTGTTATAGAAAAGTCTGGGCCTCTATAGATAATTTATTAGGTTTGAGCCTGTTCCATTTTCACTTTGTGAACCATCTCCTCTAATCACCTTGAGAGTCTATTATACCAAAGAGTAAATTGATTGCTAAAAATAAGGACATCATATCCCCCCAAATGTTGGATTTTTCAAAACTGAACACTAAACAGGCAGCAAAGCAACGTTTTGGAAAGCATATCCACTGACATGGCATCAGTTTTAAAAGGTCTTAAAGATTTCAAATAAAAAGTGTAACGCACAGATTCTTTGTGTTTCCAATGGACAACAAAACTATCATCGATATTAATTATATTTGGCTAAAAATACATAGCCAAGATGCTCCTCACAACCTAATTCTTTGTGGCAAGTAATATGCTTGTAAAATCTACTTAGTGGTAATTTTTTAATTAGTATAAAATCTTCCATATTTAAATATAAGAAGCTATTTCAGAGGAATTCTGTAATAAATCTGTCATATCACACCAGGTATTCAAGTCTAAAGCTATAGTTTATACCAATGATGCAGCAATAGCAGTTGGCAAATTAAATTTTTTAAAAAACATTTTCATTTTTGAAGCAAAAATATCACCAAATTATTTTATACAGGATTCAATACACTTGCAATTTACAATTAAAGTTATAATCATCACTAAAAATTAATAAAATAAGAGAAAAACTGCACTTATACAGATAAATTATAATTTTCCTTGCTCCTTCATTTCTCATTTAACTGAGAACGCTGGCTGAATTCACAGGAGCAAATGAGAGCATCCTAAGGGTCAGGACTTCCTTGTGAGAGGCAATGAGAAAGAGTGAAAAATTTCACAGCTTGGAATTTGGTTGCTAAATACATCCTCTATTCTAGTCTTATAAGCTTTTCAGCTAGTAAATCAAAATCCCGTTATACACTAGGATAATATTCATGACAATTCTCTATATTTTATCTTCTTAAAATCAAAGACTCAATTCTAAAGGGTTAATAGAGGCATTACAAAGTAACTCTCTAGTTTGCATTTCCCATAATACTAAAATAAAGCTTTTTCTTTTAGTCTAGAAATTTGCTTTTTTAATACTGTGAAAAGCCTCTATGAATCTGTTTAACGTATTTATTTCTTTTCATCTATTCAGTGCCACTGGGCATAACATGTAGTGCAGTGCGTGTTGATATTTTGCAAAGCACCACATGACTCACTGTACCCTAATGCACTCCATTAATCCTGTTTGGACAGCTGGGTCCAGGCATTTGTTAGCTGCATTTTAATTGTTCCATCTCTCTTTTTCTTCTTTTTATTTATCTCTATGGCAAACTACTCAGGAATTTAATTTGTTGATCTTAAAAAAGCACATTTTGCCATTAATTTGTTTTCTTTGTATTAAAACTGTACTCAGCATGTAATTTTCTTCCATAAAATCTATATATTACTATTAACAATTAATCTTAAATAACAGAGCACAGTGAATTTCATAAATGATAAAACGGTAGGTTGGCTATAATATCACAGAAATTATTTGTTGGACTGCCATAATACAAACGATCACAGTTAGCTACAAATCAAGTTACTAAAGTGTATATTTATGGCATTTTCAAGATTAGCACACTATATGCAGATGTCAAAATGATAACAAGTCCTATAATGCAAACACAAAAGATATAAGACCTCTAAGTAAATGAGCTTTGTATTAGTCTGTGGAACGGCGGTCCCTTCTACATTTACATTTAGATTCCACTTGTATTAAAACATGAACTTCTCTGTAAGCATTATGAAGATGACCGCAAAGCTTATACCCTTCCTGGCACAGCCTGCATCCCCGACAGCTGTGGGCCTTGAATAAATAATGGAGGCCACATAAGCGCTAAAACAAAAGCAATTCAAAGTTACTTGCAAACTTTGTCATAAGCATGTTGCTAAGGTTGAATAATGGAATTTTTCTAATCATTTGTGAACACTCAAGTCAAAATCTAAGTCTAGAAAACGGAACAAAACTGCCTAGTGGAAATTTTTGTCTGAAATAATATTTAGCCAAGAACTGAGAATAAAGTCTGCAACAGTGCTTTATAAAAGATAAGAACACCAAATGAAGGAAGATTTATTCAACTATTTCAATGACAAAGTGGAAATATTTTACTTTTAAATGATGACCAAAATTCTCTGTGAATTGAAAAATTACGAAAACTATATAAATGACAAGCCAGTAAAAAGCTGAAGAGCTAAAGGACGTCCTTTAAATCAGTGTGTGCTCTCCTAGATCTTACTGCTTTCAAGTCTATTCCCTGGACATAAAGCAGCTTAAAATAAGTGTTACACATTCTCAATTTTTTAAACCACGTACTAAATTACACATTTTTTAAAACATTTCGCGTAGGAAAAAATTAGTTTAGTATTTTCTAGACATTAAATATTGGGTTTTTTTTAAAAATCACAGTTTCCTCACTAGAGGACTCCAAAGCTTAATTAGTCAATGAAAAAAATAAAGTCTATTATTTGGACAAGGACTATTTCTAAGTACTTGAGACAATAAGTGGTCTTTATTTGATAAAAGTACTTATTTTGGTACAGTTCTGTATATAAATGAATTACAGAAGTAAAGGCATAAAATAATGTGGGAGGGAATAATATATTTCAAAGAGTGATCTCTTTGAAAAACAGTTTAGAAACTACAACTTTAGCAAGAAGTTTGATACTTAAAAAGGTGCTGACTTTAAATGAAAAGTTCTCATTTAAACTTACCCAGTGTTCTTGACATAACAGGCAGTGCGGAGCTCAAGACCAAGATTGACACACAATTCCCAATGATCTGATATGAGAAATCAGAAAGAATATAGGGCAGTTACACAGTATACGGATAAATAAAATCCATTCACATTCTGGCAAGTTACCGGACATTTCAGTTACCTACTGTTCTTTGCTAACTTCTGAATGATACAATTCAATACAGAAAATAAAGAGAATAGAAACTTTTCTACAAACACTTAAAGTTCTATCTGTGAGTTCTAGAAGATATTTACAGTACCTGACACAAATATAAAGTTATAGAACACAAATTACTTCACACCTCAGATAACGCATTTTACATTATTGACTGAGGTTGATGATTTCAAAAAGGTTTGCCTAACAAGTAAAAATTAATATTTTTAATACTTCTGACTCTACTTTTAAAGCCAAGACTACTGCTCAAGAGAGGTATCTACTTCTAATATGTTTAACTATTATAAGATTTAATACCAAAAAGCTAGAAATCCAAAACACCTAAATTCTAGTAATTTTCACTGTATCCTATACTTATTCTTTCATATTAAGTAAGAGATGCTGAAAATACTACTTAGTACTTATGATTACTTAAACTAGATGCTAAGTATCTCAAGAAGCCATAGCATTTTAGATAAAGATATATAAAAATAACTTCTCCCCTTTAGAATAAGCTGAAAATATGGAATATATAATAAAAAATAAAAGAAGCCAGCAGCTCTTGTTATTCTTCATTGTCAGCCTGTGGGAATATTTTACAAATGCAGTCACTATATAAGATAACAGCCTTTGTTATTCCAAAGCCAATGACATATTGTAGAAAGTCAAATTAGCCTCAGACTACAAAATGTTTCTGAATAGAACTCTTCCGTCTTGCTTTAATTATTCAAATTTGAAATACTTTGTCTCTACTACTTGTAGCAACTAAGTTCTTCAGATTTCAAACAAGTTCCCTGAAGTACAGTCAGCACAATCAAAGTTACTCATTAGCAATACGTTTTCTTTGTAGGAAAAAGAGTCCTTTCAGGAGCCGTCTATAGCTAGTTAACAAGCTCTGTGGTTCTATGCATTTACAAGTGAATGGATGCCATCCAAATTAAACAGAGCACATCCTTTTCCCACTCATTCAGCATTTTGAAAATCTTCCAGTGCGTGTGTTTACGCAACTTACAAACAAATACCTAGAACCGCAAATGAACCATTCACTGCGATTACTAAATAAAACAGTCTGTCTTGGAAGGCAAAAGGGAGGCACAGTCACCTAAGACTTTACCTTACCTTTGTCATCGTTGTGTCATCCTTCTTGGGAATAAAGTTTCCAAAAAATCGGAGGCTATAGAAACCAACAACAGAGGACACCATAAGATAGCTGTGAGAATCAAGGAAAAACTCTCCAAAGAATTGTTTCCTTAAGTTCTCAATTGTCTCCAAAATGTCTTAAGGCCGAAAGGAAAAACAAAACAAAATGCCACTTGGAGCGCTTGAGGAAGACGGACTTGTTTTTTCTTCCAGGAGAGTGTCTTAGTAAATTACCACTGTCCCAGAAAACTAGACAGAAAACTTGTTAACAGACAGAGGTTCAGTTAAAGAAAGGATACAATATCAAAATGATTTCAAGTGCAGCTCCCACAAAACCAAAAGCAGAAAGAGAAGCATTTCCTATTCCAGGCCCCTGGGGGGAAAAAAAACACTTTTCAGAATTCAATGACACTATTATATTTGGTTTCCCTAAAATTGTTGTCTCATAAATATAGGACAGTTGAAATTAGGAATGTTTAATACCCTGGAGTAACATCTAGGCGTTCAAAGGAAAATAAAATGTGATGAGACTGAATTCATCAACTAATTCAACCACATGTTAACACTTTTAACAAGCTCAAAACATTTCTGATTTATCTCAAATGTAATTTACTTATCAAAATGATATGATTATGTTTATTGTTAAATCCTAAATATTCTTGGAAGAAATTTTTAAAAAATATAATAGTATAATGAGAATAGAACAAATAATTGAACACTGAGGTAACATATAAAAACTATACAATTAAAATATGTCAAAAGGAAGGTAAGCAAAGAAAGAAAGTGAATGCACATATCCTGTTACTACTCTTGAAAGTTTCCTTTCCCTAAATCTTCCTTGGGAATTCAGGGATTTAATTAACACAGATTTTCCAAATGCAATGCTATAAATTTTTCCCTAAACATCATACCTATTCTCAAAACCTATCTTTATCTAGAACTTAACAAAACAAGTAGAAAAAGTAATATTTATTAACGAGGCCAGACAGGCAAAACCTCATTTCTTACTGAAGTAGGAACAATGTTTTCAAAGCTTACTAATTAAAGAAACTCTCTGAATACAAACTACTACTTTGCTATCAGCTTCAATTACATCTAACAGATATACCAGGATAATTAAGAATATAAAGTCAGCTTAATAAAAAAATAAACCAATAAATAATATCACATATTATTTACACAATCTAATATAGGCATGAAAAAGTTAGAATACCATGGAAATTTCATATATAAATAAGGTAATGGACAAAGAATTTATGAACTTTTGTCAATCTTTTGAAGAAAAAATGAATAATGCTAACAGAAAGCTTATTAACTGGGATGGAAAACACTTTGGAAATATTCTCTGTCTCAAGAGAAGGCCTACAGGCAAGATTAAGATGATCTGATTTATTTACACAATCATAAAAAGAGCATACCACATATAAGTCCTTCTGTACTATGCACGAAAGGAATGGTACAAAAATGTACCACAGGGCTTGGGCCTCACCTAGTATGTGGTATAAGAAAATGGGTTTAAAAATGGATAGAGGGCTTCCCTGGTGGCACAGTGGTTGAGAGTCCGCCTGCCGATGCAGGGATACGGGTTCGTGCCCCGGTCCGGGAAGATCCCACATGCCACGGAGCGGCTGGGCCCATGAGCCATGGCCGCTGAGCCTGAGCATCCGGAGCCTGTGCTCCACAACAGGAGAGGCCACAACAGTGAGAGGCCTGCATACCACAAAAAAAAAAAAAAAAAAAAAAAAATGGATAGAAGTCAACACAGTAGTTGACTTTTGCTTGATCAATGGATTTCGGTCTAAACAAAAGACAACGACAAGGCTGTGGATGGAGGAGGACTGCTCACTGCTGTTTTTTGTTAGTGGAATGACAGACCTGAAGCAAGCTGGCAGGCTCGCAGTGGTGGAGAGGCCATGGCAGTGAGAGATGGCACAAGGTCCTGAAGAGGCTGGGGGCAGGGAGCTAAACTGAGAATATTGCTGAAAGAATTAGCTTCTGAAAGAAGAGGGTATCTTCATCTTTGACTGAAGGAAAGGAATTAAGATAAACATTGGCTTTTTTCTATGAGAGAAAAGGTGTATCGTGTGGTTCAGAGAGAGAAGCGGCATGTAGGGAAACAAAATCTGTACCCCAAAAGGTGTCTCTCTGGCATAAGGATCATTTTAGGCTGATTGTTTTTAAGAAACAGAAGACTCGTAAGTCTTTCTTTTTAGCACCACCCCCACCTCACCCCTTAACTGCCTAAAAGAATTCAGATGAAGGGCCTGGTCCAGGCAGAGCACTATCACCGGAGACAGCTACAAAGAGTATATTGGCTGAGTGTGGTAGATGGAACCCGCAAGACCTGGAGACCAAAGGCCTCTCTGGGTCCCCTCTGTTTACCAAACATCTGCTTTCCATCTCCGTGTGAATTGCCTTCCTCCCGCCTGAAGTCCCAAGCTCCTACCCGCTTCTCCTTCTCTTAGATGGAATATAAGCCTCAATTGCCCAACCTGTCCTGGGGTCTCATTATTCTTACCGGGTTCCCACATACACGTAATTAAATTCTGTTTTCTCCTGTTAATCTGCCTCATGTAAATCTAATTCTTAGACCAGCCAGAAGATCCTAGAAAGGGTTAAGGAAAAATTTTTCCCTCCCCCAAAGCATGAAAAGTCTGGAAGAGTTTTGAAGTCATCTCTATGGGAGATGGCAAAGGTGCTAACTTCGAAAAGTGTAATAAAATGTCAAAACTTAAATGCTACTTTAAGTATCCAAAAGTTTATAGAGACACCTAGAAAAAGTATGCCATATATGAATATTTAGCGGAAACTACCTTCCACATGGAGAATATATTTAAATAGACTAACTGATGGAACTTAATAAAATCATGAATTTTTAAACAAGAGAAATAATTAAGTTAATTCATGAAAAGATGTATATCTGACTCTCCTCCAGCAACTGAACATTTTGACTCAAGTTCACAAAATGACTCCTTTGAGGCATGAGTCCTTAAAACCACATATTTGGATCCTTTGCAAATGCAACGAATCCATGTAATAAACTCTTTATATTTCACTATTTCACAAAATATACATTTTCTTAAAGGATCACAAATACGAATTTCAGTAAAACAAAGATAAACTCTGATACAAAGTGTAAAAGGAAACTCTGATACTTGATAAAAAGCCAAACAATCCAAAATAAGAAATCAGAAACAAAAAACATAGTTTAGAAACACTGTTTATGAAAGCTCACTGCATAAAGAAATTCATACAACTTGAAGTATATATATGCAGAAAGGTGAATGTTTTCATTTATTTATTTGAAACACTCAGTTTATACACACAGAATACTTTTGCAAAAGAAAGACATTTTAAAGCATTTTACTTTACCCTTGTTCCCTTTGGCATTGCTGTTTCATCAACCAACAGGCAAAGAATATTACAAGCCACCAAGAGGACCGAAATGGACTACAACACAAAAAGTAAGCCATCAGTTCTGAATTTCAGTTTTGTCAATACACATAACATTAAAATCTAAGTAACCAACCAAATGTATGCTTCAGAATAGAGGAAAAGCAGTCAAGACCAAAACTCTACATATAAACCTGAAGTAATGAGACTATAAAAACTCCAGAATAAATTCGTAAAAATTCTGCAAAGTACTGTAATCTCAAAGCTTAAGAAAAAAGCTATTAATATAGATCCACTTATTAACCGATTTTACCAATTGGAACCCACAACTCCACATATTTAAAAAATGGTTAAAATGTTATCAGAACTAATTTAATAATATAATTTTCAGATCTTATCACAGAGTTTGATCAGGGTATCTGCAACACCTTGTCTCTTCTTAATTTTCAACTGAAACAAAAGAATGAATTTCCTGCTTCTATGAGGAAATAGATAATCGTGAGGACTTTTCAAAATTACCATTAATTTCATTTTTTGCTCTATTGAGTTTTTACAAATAAAAGCGTAGACAGATTTTAATCCTGTTGATAGAAAACCAGTTTACCTGAAACCATTTAGCTGAGGGAGTTGCCATACACAAATGCTAAAGTAAATAAAAAATAATCTGCTTTATTTAACTAGGCAAATAAATTCTTACTGTCTCAATAAGAAGGAGAACCATAACAGCAGGATACACCAAGTTTCTTTCCCATGCTGAAGCCTTTTTGCGCCTCTCTATTAGAAGGAAAAACAAAATATAATAAAAGTTTCAGTAATTTCCAAAACTTCTCCCCAGATTCACATTTTCATTCCCTACTAATACAACCAGTACATATTATTCTTACATAAATTATCTTTTCCTAAAAACATAAATTATTTTTAATTTTCCTCCACACACTATAAAAATCAGAATTTTAAAATCAGTTTGCCACATTAAACAGCTCAATCCTGTGATGCTCAAATTTTAGCAATGTAAAGACGTTTCAATTATTGATGAAACATATTGTGGATATACAGCTTACTCTGAAAATACAGTAATATTTGTATTTCTTTTTAAAATTTACATATTATTATAATGATAGATTTACACACTGATAGAGATCTGGAAATATCAGGTAACATGAGTTAAGAATCCCCTCTAATCCCACATCCTAAAGGCAAACACTTCCAGTTTCCTAAAGGCTGGAAGCAAATCTCTGTTTCTAGTGACAAAGGTCTACTTTGTAACACACCAATCCTTACGTCATGAACAACTGGAAAAGATGGATCAAACTTAATTTTTTAAAAAGAAATGTGTATGAAGATGTCAGAGAGCTACCATAATAATGGAAATTGAAGTCATTCTAGCTTTTTCTGTAGATTCCAAAGGGATTTTTAAATAACTGATTATGATTTCTGCAAATAAAGTAGTTTACTTATTTTCCAAAAAAAAAAAAAAGGAGGGAAAATAAAGAAAAAGATTTAAGAGTAAAAAGGTCTAGCATATGTATAACTGGAGTCTGAGGAAATAAAAGAGAATGAGCAGATGCAGTATTTGATGAGATGATGGCCAACAATTTCCCAAGTGGATGAAAGACATTAAGCCACACACTCATGAAGTGCCACAGATCTCAAGAAGGATAAATACAAAGAAATAAGACATTAAAAGATAAGAATAACAGAAGATTACTTATCAGAAATAATACAAGTGAAAAGATAGTGGAGTGATATTTTGGAACATCATCATCTTTGAAAAGTCATTTTGTACACATACAAAACAACAACAACATAAAGTGAATAAATACGTGCTCATCCTCTCTCCAAACTAAAAGACATTCTTTATTAATGGCTTTGGACAGACTGAGAGCTTGTAACATAGAGATTTCACAATTTAAAAAAATATTCCAGACTACAGTAAAGTCTTTAATAAGAAACCAAGACCAATACATAAGTCAAGGAAAAAAATGTACAATACCTAATTTTGTCTTAAGAGTCTTTACATTGTCAAGTTCTTGTTCCAACTCCGTTATATTGTGTTCCACTGATGAAGACAGTCCTATCAAAAGCAAAAACATTTCAGAAACATAACAACAGAACCCCAGAACAGGCAGCCCTCACAGTTAATGAAAATATAAAAAATACACTGCAAATCCCAATCACTAATAATGAAAACAAGGGCTGCTGTGACTCACAGAAAAGTACATCCATTTCTTTACTCCTTAAAACTTCCAAGTTCTTGCTGATTAAACACTACATGTTTCCTAGAAAATTTTTGACTCTGGTAAAATTCTTACTTGATCTATTATTAATTTTTCATTAATTACAAAAGCATCATGTGCTTATTATAAAAAGTGAAAGAAAATCAAGATCTCCTCCTCTTCATCCCACCTCCCTAACGCAACAACTGTCAAAAGCTTGGGTGAGGTTTTATTCACCTTCATGTACATACTCATAACATACATACAAATCATACTCATGATTTTTACTATGTATTTTATAAGAATGGGTCAAATCAGACATTATTTCACCACTTGCTTTCCTAGTTAATGATATGTCCACACTGACAGTCTCAACTTCTTAACAGCTGAATAATAATTCCAGAATATGGATGTCCTTCCGTTTTATTCAGAATTATTCTGTTTATGAATATTCAGCTTTTCCTCAATTTTTTGCTACTACAAACATTTTTCTATGAACATCCAGTACTTTCTGGTTCTATTATTTTTGTAGGACAGAGTCTCAAAATTCAGACTGCCAAGTCAAAGGATATGAGCATTTAGAGTTTTAAGAGATATTTAAAAGTTACTTCCCGCCAAATACTGTGATATATTGTAATAAGTTATTATAATAATTTACATTTCTATGAACACTTTATTATAAAATATGCTTGATGTCAGATGATTTTGCCCAACTGTAGGCTAACATAAGTGCTCTGAGCACCCACTTAAGGGGGGCCAGGCTAAGCTGTGTTTGGTAGGTTAGATATTTTCAACTTATAATGGGTTTACCAGGACGTAACCCATTGTAAGTCAAGGAAGATCTGTGTTTTCCAATCTCTTCCCCAGCAGTGGATGTTGTAACTCTTGAATTTTTGCCAATATGATGGGTAAAAAATATTTTCCCATTGTTACTTTAACATGTACACCTTATTCATATTTTCTGCTTGATTCTTCAGTGGTTTGTATATGTCCATACTCTTTCTATTTTATCTGCTAAATTCTGAAATGGACAAATTTAAATCCCCCACTACAACTGTACTTTGACTGAATAGTTTTTTCTCAGTTTTTAAGAATTTTTTCATTATGCGTTTGTATTTGATAAGATTTGGGGGCTCCTCTAAGACTGTAACATGTTCCTTATGAATCACACCTTTTATCACTGCATCATGACCCTCAGTGTCTTTAATGCTTTTCTTTACATTCATCCCCCCCTTTCATATATCATTGTATTGGTAATTTTGGTTACAGCAATATTCAATGCCTACATTATTACAATATAAATTCTGCCGCTTACCCATGTAATAAACTATGATTAGCTTTCCTTTCTTCCATAACATTCTTCTTCCCACCCCCAGAATTAATCTATTTTTTACATTTGCTTAGTTTTTTATGCATTTACTACTAGTTCGAAGCTAAACCTTCCTCCCAAATGTCTTTATTTCCTCCAGAAGCTTACAAAGAAAAGGTGAATGGGAGGCAATTTTTTTGAAACTATACAAGTCTGAATATGAAAGTTTGGTTAAATATAAATTATTTTTTTATATTTAAAAACTATAAATGAGGAATGAAAAGGTGTGTGGTTTACAGGGACTTAAACCCTCATCTTCCATAGCTGTCAGGTAATAGTTAACTTAATGCTGGAAAATCAAGAAATAGCAGGGGAACCTTTTTATTTAGTGTTTACGAGTTTATTATTCTTTATTAGTTAGTTCAAAATTAATTACCCTTCAGAATCGTGAAGTCACTGCTCCACCGCCCCCCAGCTTCCAGTGTCAGCTCTGAGAAGTCTGAAGCTCTTCTTCCTCCTGGGCCTGAGTGTGAACTGCTTCTCATTCTCCCTGAGAGAACGTGTCGGCCTTTGTCCCAGTGTCGGTGAGTCACTCTCATGTTCCATGTTGGGCACTGAGTGAGCACTTTCAATCTCCAAGTTCTTGTCCTTTAGAGCTGAGAAATTTTCTTGATGTTGTCATTTCCTCCATCCTGTTTTCTCTCCTCTCCCCACTTGGAATTCTATTAGTTGGATGTTAGATCTCCTGAAATGGTCCTCTACTATTCTCAACTCTTCCCTATGGTTGTCACTGTTGACCTATTTTCTTTAACTTCCAATCTTTTAGATACGTTATCATTTCTAAATTTCAAGAGGCCCTTTCTGTTCACTAGCTATTCCATTTTTAATGGAATCCTGGCCCTTCTCATGGACGCAATCTCAGTCTCTCCCAGGATACCGATGATAGATTTTACTTTTTTCTTATCCTGTGCATATTCCGTCTCCCCTTAGTGTTCTTCATTGTTTGTTTTGGCCCCTACTTTCCCATGAGAGGTTTTTCTCTTAAGTATGATGAGGCTTAGTCATCTGTTCATATTTAAGAAGGAAGCACTAAAAATGATCATTTGAAACGCTAAGATTGCATGGGTGGCACCTGACAAGACTTCCCGTTGGGTAATCCAGCTGGGTTTTTCATGGACACCCAACTGCTAGCAGGGTGTGAGACTGTCCTCCTGGGTAGACCAGATTCCCCAGATAAGATTCTCTGATCTCCTTCTTGGGGTATTAAAGTTTGGCTGTCCAGGTAATGGGAGATGGGAGCTCACACATTTAGTTTGTAAGCACTCATCCCATCCTCCACTCCTCCAATCTGTGCCCAGGCCACAGTCTCACTTTCTCTGGAGAATTACCCTCCCTCTACTGCTGAGATGGGGAAGAGGCAGTGGTCCGGTACCCTGGATGGAGGGGAAAGAGGTGGGGATCAAATCGTTTCATAAGCAGGCTTTTCACCAATCCTCCTTATCTTAACTTTTTCCACTTTACCCCCACTTTCATAGGTGTCTGGTAGTACCACTTTTGGGGACTGTAGGGATTCTGGAATACAAATCAAGCACAGGTGGCTTAGGATTCAGCTTTCTTGGGTCTGCTAAATCAGTTACTTCTAAAATTCTCTCAGGTCTGCTAAATGTCAAAAACTTTTTATGGTTTTCTCCTCTCAAGTGTTCCTTCTTTTAGGTTTATGCTTCTCTGACCCTCAGTGTTCTCATCTGTGAAATGGGGGGGGTATTATTAGGATGCTTTCTGCTGAGTCAGAAAACTCAACTCAAAGTACCTTAAAAAATAAAATAATTCCATGTAATTGGAAGTTTACACACCGAGTGGGCTTCAAAGTGGGTTTTCCAGCAGCTCAACAGTGACATCCAGGGACTGAATTCTGCCATCTCCAAGTTCGTCTATTATGAAGACTGGTGCTTTCTTCTTTCATGTAATTTCATAATTTCTGTTTATTTTATTTTGTTCATTATTTCTTCTTTTCCTAGCAAGTGGAATTTCTATTTATTCTTTTACCCATGTTAATTTGACACTTCAGTGGTTACTTTCTCATTCTTAACACACATACTTAGACTTATGTTTTTTTCAACCTAACCCCACAGGGAAACCTTACTAGGTAACTTACCCTACACCAAGGTGAAGCTTTCACAACACTTTTTTAAAACCATTCTCTCACTGCTTTCCATTCACCCCTCCTAAGTCCTGGACTGTGCTGAGACTGTTTTAAAAATATTTAGTTTGAGATTATTACTAAAGTTTTCCAATGATATGGAAGCCACCATATCCTTAATGACTAGAATAGTACCTAGTTACTAAATATACAGCTATAAAATAAATAAATAAATGAATGTCTTTTTGTGCCCTAATAGATATATGACATCTTTGGAAATATATGAGTTTTTAATTGCAATCTTCCCTGCCCCCCTAAGACTACTAAGATTATTTAATAATCCTTAACAGGTTATAAAAGGGAAGTTTGATGTTGGTCTCTCTCTCCTATGTAAGTAAATTTTCTATGTGAAAGCCTGTAAATCTTTTTTATTATTATCATCATTATTCTTGGAATTCGTGAATCATATAACTCTGGATCTGTTTATTTCCTGCTTAATAATCTTGCCTATGACTCTGTGACCTTTTTAATGTACACTCAAGTCTTTCCTCAGCTCACTGACAAGTTCTTCTATTACTTATTTACTTTTTTCTACTTGTTCTTTTTTCTTCTCCTAGATGTCTATTACTTAGACTAGGTATATTAGCTCTGTAGTCCATGTCTATTATTTCATTAGTGATTTTCTTCTCTTTGTTCTTTTGTTCTGTGACATGAAATAGTTCTTCCACTTGATTCTACCAGATGATTAATTCAATTTTCAGAAGGACTGTATTATTTTTCTATTGCTACTGTAACAAATCACCACAAACTTAGTGGCTTAAAGCAATACAAATGTATTATATTACAGTTCTGGACGTCAGAAGTCTAAAATCAAGGTGTCAGCAGGACTGTGTTCCTTCTGGGGACTCCAGGGGAGAATCTGCTTGTCTTCTCCAGCTTCTGGAGGCTGCCAGCACTCCTCGGCTCATGGTCCCTTTTTCACATCACTCCACCCTCCGCTTCCACAGCCACATTTCCTTCTCTGACCCTCCTGTGTCATCTTTCACTTATAACAATGCTGTGGGACTTCCCTGGTGGCACAGTAGTTAAGAATCTGCCTGCCAATGAAGGGGACACGGGTTCGAGCCCTGATGCAAGATCCCGTGGAGCCGCAGAGCAACTAAGCCCATATGCCACAACTATTGAGCCTGCACTCTAGAGCCCGTGAGCCACAACTACGGAGCCCGCGAGCCACAACTACTGAGCCTGCGTGCCACAACTACTGAGCCTGGCACCACAACTACTGAAGCCCACGTGCCTAGAGCCCGTGCTCCGCAACAAGAGAAGCCACCGCAATGAGAAGCCCGTGCACCGCAACAAAGAGTAGCCCCCGCGCTCCGCAACTAGAGAAAGCCCACACGCGGCAATGAAGACCCAACACAGTCATTCATTCATTCATTCATAAATAAATAAATAAATAAATAAATAAATTTATTTATTTATTTATTTATTTATTTATTTATTTTAAAAAAAAAAAACAATGTTGTGATGACACCGGGCCTGTCAGATCACCTAGGATAATCTCGAGACCCCCCCTCGCTTAATCACACTGCAAAGTCCCTTTTGCCATGTAAGGGGTCATGTTTACAGGCTCTTGGGGTTAGGACTTGGGTACCTTGGTGCGACACTATTCTGTCTACCACAAGGACTATCACATCTTTTGTCTACTGAATTTTTATAATGTTTTTCCCACATTCTAGGCAATCCTTTTTCTACTCTAATTATATCTCTTTGAAAATTGGTATTTACTTTTGGGGGCTAATTACAAATTCTTATTTGTCTCTCCCATTAGTTAACTTCAATTGGAATCACACTTTCTCGCTATTCATCTTGGCCTTCGTCACTCAGTCCTAAGCGAATGGTAACTTTTCTGTATCTGCCGCTATTCTTCCCTTCACACCTACTCAGCGCACACAGTCGCTCAAACAGTGACAAAACATCTGGAGGGCCCAGTAATTTTTGTTCTTGGGGAGTACGGATGAACTGACCAGAAATATTGACTCAGGAGAAAGACAACTCAGTGCTCTGGCATCTCTCAAGATACAAACAGCGCTCCTTTCTCAAAGGGAGAAATACTGAAGGGAGGATTCAGGCCAACAACCCAAGGCAGCAGGGTACAAATGCACTAAGCCCTCTTGTGGAATCACAAAACTTCAGTCTTACCCCAGGTTTCTAAAAAAGGTAAGTATTCCCCACTGCATTTCCTTTCTCACTTCCGTCCATCGCTAAAGAGAGAGAAATCCAATATTCTCTCTTTTGGAGAACCTGAGGTCTTGCAAGCACTGAAATGTTATACACTATTTCCAGAGCTCATGAGTTTCATCATTTTACTTGCCAGTATATAGTTTATAAAAGAACAGGGGTAAAGATAGTATAGATGTATTCAGGTAGTGTGACCCAAAACTACTAAACTTTGACTACAAATTTAGCAGCCAAAACAAAAACAGAAACATTTAAGTTACAGAATTAATGGATATTTCTGTATAACAAAGAGATTTACAGTAAGATGGCATAGCATTATAAGATTTTCAAGTATCTTTGAATATAATAGTCTTAGAGATAAGTATATTTTACTTTTTATCTCATTTCTTTACAAATTATACGGTATGTATCTGTAGTTAATGCTCATTTAACTTCTATATCTGATAAATTACAAATACAATTCCAAACTACATTTCATTCCCTATACTTGTGAAGAAAAGCATTATTCCAGTAACCAGTTCACTGTTAGAAAAAATAATCTGATGAATATTCAGAATTTTGAAAGGGAATCAGAGTAGACAGTATTCCTGCTGCCAATGTAAAATTAAGTGAAAAGACATAAATGCCTACTTTGTGGGTGTGATGTCTACAAAGCTCAATACAGATGTCTAGACTAATCAATGTTTTCAAAGGAAAATAACTAAAGTGATATTTCTGTAACACTGTGTGTTTATTTTTTGGTGACACAATGCTAGGCACACAATGCGTAGTTAATAAACACTGACTGAGTTGCATACTAAAATCAAGAATACATTCTTATTGTCCTCAAAGAAATTACGCCTTTTTTAAATGACTAGATTCATCTGGAATAACACAATTTTCAAAGACACCACCATCCTTTACTGTATATCTCACTACCTAAGTGAGAAAAGTAAGCTTGTTTGGGCGGAATATTCCATTATAAATGACTGGAAGGAAATGATGGCTCTTGTAAGGAATCATGATACACTGCAAAGAATTCTGGAATGTTACACAAATTTAAGCGGCAGCGACAAAATGATCAAAATATCCTAAAGAACTGTATTATCATTACTTTACTTCAAAATGAATCTAAAATATTCAATGTCAGCATTGTCTAGTCAATAAGTCAAATTGGTAGACAAAACCTGTTTGGACTAGTCATGAAAAATAAAAAGGGATTCGCCAAGAAAACCACAAAGCAGCTCATTTAAGGTCAATTTAACGGTATTATTCTGTTTTCCTTCCAGCCTCAACATAAGACTTCACTACCTCAAAGGAAATTGTAAGAGTATCTATTTGCATTCCCCCAGGTGATTGGCAGTTCACCACCAATTAGTTCAAAATTACACTGTTACTAGCATGCAATAAAAACAACACCTTTCATCTTTCTTACACAGGTAAGAATACCTTCAGAGCCAATAACTTTGATCAAATGAGTATTTTTGATCCTGCCCCACCCATCTCTTTGGATTCAGGAAAACTAATAGCTGAAGGCAACTTTTCCCAGCTTTATTCTTAAACTGAAAAACTAGTGTGGTATTGAAAATATTTTGCTTGCAAGATAACATAATTTCCCAAAGTCCAGCACTTCTTCAATAATTAAGCTGTCCTTACACCTTTTCTTTTTTTTTTTTTAGATACTTATTTATTTATTTATATTTGGCTGCATGGGGTCTTCTTTGCTGCACGCGGGCTTTCTCTAGTTGCGGTGAGCAGGGGCTACTTCTTCGTTGCACTGTGCAGGCTTCTCACTGCGGTGGCTTCTCTTGTTGTAGAGCACGGGCTCTAGAGCGCAGGCTCAGTAGTTGTGGTGCACGGGCTTAGTTGCTCCGCAGCATGTGGGATCTTCCCAGACCAGGGCTCAAAACCATGTCCCCTGCATTGGCAGGTGTATTCTTAACCACTGCGCCACCAGGGAAGCCGACACCTTTTCTTAATACATAAGAGAGCCTTAACTGACATGCATTCATATGTTAAAGGACAGACACTAATTATTTAATATAAAATATATAATGTTGTATTTTTAAAAACAAACATAAATCTCCAACTAGGTATGTAAACAATTCAAAGAATATGAAGCAATAAAACAATCTCCCTAAACAATTCAGGACCATAAACAATTCAGTGTCCTAAACTTAGTCCCATAATGAATACTACTTGGAAATAGATACCTCTAGTATAAACATTATTTTTTCATTTAACTTTTAAATTTAGCATATAGCCAAAAGAAAGCTGATTAGAAAATCTGTTATCTAAGTAACTCTTTAAAATTTTCATTATACTTAGTACTTTAAATTGACCAAAGTTATTTCTATCACCAAGAATGTGAAGTCACTAAAGTACTTTTAATTATTTCTAGTCACTTAGACAAACAAGTTAGATGTTAAAGCCCAAGACTCCTAATAATTCATAGAATGAACAGTCTCCATCCCCTAAGCAAACACCAATTACTGTACACCATAAAGCCACTGATAATTAGACAGACCCCAGAAAGCTTTTGAAAACTGAAGCCTGGCCATGAAATCTCTAAAGCGTCTATTTGGGCATGAACAAATACTACTACTATCTACAGAGGAGATAGACAACTCGCATACTCAAAAACTCTATTTCTATTCCATTTGCAGTGCTAACATTTGTTAAAATAATAGTTTCTATTTACTTCTAACATATCCACAAAATATGGCTAATTATAGAACCAAGTAATATGAGACTTTTGATATTCAACACAATTTTGAAAATGCAAAATACTTTTTTTTTTTTTTTGCAGTACGCGGGCCTCTCACTGCTGTGGCCTCTCCCGTTGCGGAGCACAGGCTCCGGATGCGCAGGCTCAGCGGCCATGGCTCACAGGCCCAGCCGCTCCGTGGCATGTGGGATCTTCCCAGACCGAGGTACGAACCCACATCCCCTGCATCGGCAGGCGGACTCTCAACCACTGCGCCACCAGGGAAGCCAGCAAAATACTTTGATTATAAAAGACCACAAGCAAGATGGAGAGTATTAAACAATCAGCTTTAGGAACATTATATGAAGCTATGTACAATTAAAGTAATGGTTTGGCCTTTTTTTTTCTACTTTAGCTATAAGTTATTGGTAGATCTTAAGCTAGATAAGATGTTAAGATTATTTTATATGTGCTACTCTCAGGAACACCATCCTCCACATAAATGTGGTTGAACAAGCAGCTCATATGCATTAATTCATCTTCTGCTAACAAATCTGGATCATCTATACAGAGTATCTCTCTAAATTTCAGAGAATATATGCTACTTAACTCTTAAATTATTCTATAGTTTGTTATTACAAAGTATTCCTCATCTACTAATACTGTATCTTCAGCCAATTCATTTCATCCCTTCATCATCTCATTATCTGGGTCATATTTTATTGTCATGAAAAGTGATTATATGGCCCAAGAAACTGAACAAATTGTAACAAGGTGTCTCTCACAGTTTCAGACCCTTGGACCCAAATTTTGATATCTTATTAGAAACCATTTAATTAGTATTACCAGTAGAATTAATACTCTTTTCTGTTAGTTCATGAAGTCAAGATATTACTAAATATTTTCTTCTATCACAGTATTGCCCAAAAAAGGGTCATTCAGTGTCAACAATCTTTGCTATGTATGTTCTTGATGAAAGCTGACACTTGATCACCTTCAGCCTGTCTAAGCCCAAACATTTCTCGAAGTGGGCCAGAGTCTGCTAAATCTGAGACAGTCTCACTTCAATGGTATAACCAACAGAATAACCATTGCTGGACTACAGAAGAATGCCTAAGGAAAGTCAAGATGAAAGTAACGTAGCGGACATGAGATAAAACCCAACATAAGCCTCCTTATACCATTAAAGGTGTTATTGTGAAAGACATCATATAGCTAACTGTCTTGCCAATGACAATGGGAAAGCTTCCGACAGGATGCTAGAACTCTAAAGCAAGCATAGACTGCCTGGCAAACTCAGATTGTTATAAACAGCAAGATTCAAGGACTGATGGTGACAAAATGCTTCTGACAGGTCACTTAGTTCCACAAAAAATTCAGATATGTCGTTTTTTTCAATCCTTTACCTTTCAGAATACAAAGGTACTGCAACATGACACTCAGCAAAAATGAAACAAGTACATCTTCTGTGCTCTTAAAAATAAAGAATCAATATCAACTTCAATAGAAAAAGCTTTTAAAAAAAGATCAGAACGAAGCAGGAAAGTAACCGCCACCGAAAGTGATATACTAACTCTTTATCGTGAAGATGAAAACAGTACCTAACAAAACCGAATTGAATCACTAAGTTCAAAGGCTATAATATTTTTAAATAAATTACATTAAAAGAACTGTGAAGGGTGTGAACTTAAACAACAAAAAATAATTCCTATTCATTATGGTGCTTCTAAAGGTACCCAGTACACCCATAGGCTATACACACAAAAGCTAATTATTTCAATTAATGCTGTTGCATAACTTAAACACTTAAACAGGCTAATGATAAATATATAACTTTATCCTGGGAAGGAATTAGGCAAAAGATTTTCTACCACGATTAATGTAATGAGACTTTCTGCTGGGCTACTCTTCAGGGGTCCTGGAGTAGAAATGGATTGTGACTGCTCCCATTTCCTGGGTTAACAATAGGGGAAAATCACCTTACTTCTGCTTCTTCACTAACACCCAGCACACACGGTCCTCCAGCCCCTCAATCTTGGTTTGTCTCCAGAGGTCTCTACTATGGGCTTTCCTAAATACTCTTCCATGTGATGGTCTTTTATGCTGTCACCAAATTTTACTTCTTCCTTCTTCACATCTATGGTAAAATGACAATCATCCATCATGTGTGTTTTTCATCTATCCGTTTACATATGCAACAAGTATTTACTACCAACCCACCACATGTCTGGCAGTATCAGAGGATCAGGAAGAAAATAAGCAAAAATCCCTGCCCTGTGGAGTTCCTGTTCCAGGTGGAGAGATGGGCAATATATGAAAAGTGAGCAGCATGTCAGCGATTGGAAAGTGCCATAGAAACAATAAAGCAGGAAGGGGGAAAGAAGTGCCAGGGTGGAGGTGGGCCTGGCACTACGAAATCACAGCCACAAGGCTCACAGCATGGGAAAGCCCACGGAGAAGGGGACCATTAGGTAAAGACCTGAAAGGCAGGAGGCAGAGGCGGGGCAGGCCGCATGAGAAAAGAACAGCAAGGAGACTGCAGGAGAGGAAGCCAGAGGATGCAGAAGCTACAGACCGGAGCCAACAAGTGAGATCTGACTTACATTTTCAAGCGCTCTCCTTGACTCACAAGGCCAAAGATGCAGGGAGCCCACCAGGAAACTACAGAATCTAACCAAGAGGTGACTGGCCACTCAAACCGGAGTGGTGACAGTGCAAGTGGTGAGGCGTGGTAAGATGCTGGAGAGGCTTTGAAGTGAGAGCTGACAGCTTTGCGAAGGAATCCACATGGGAATTAAGAGAAAGAGACGCCAACATATTAGCCTGAGCACCTGGACGAATGGATTTGCCACCTACAGGGATGGGTCCACTCTAACAGAGGCGGAATTAGCTGATCCTGGACTAGATATGTTCAAGATGCCAATTAGCCCAGTGGAGTGTCTACTAGGCAGCTGGATCTACACAGTTGGAGGTCAGCAGCACACAGGTGGTATAAAGCCATGCGGCCAAAGGACACAACCAGAGGAGGGCAGGCAAACAGAAAAGAGAAGTTCAAGGACCGAGGCATGAGGCTGTCCCGTGTGAAGAAGGAATGGACACAGAGAAAACCCAGCAAAGCAGACTGAGAAGCAGCAGCCCATTAAATGGAAGGACAAGGAAAGCGTAGCAAACTGAAAACCAAGTGGAATAAAACGATTTCAAGGAGAGGGGAGTGTAAGACGAGGACTCTGAACTCGGGGCCAACCTGGCACCAGCACTTGGGTAGAGTCGTGGAGGCAGAAGTGAGTTCAAAGCCAAACGTTCAAAGCACAGAAATGAAGCCAACAAGAATACAACCCTTGGGAGTTCCACTCTAAAAGTGGGAAAGCAATGAGGTGGTGAGCTGGAGCAGGCAGGAGGTCAAGACAGATTGATTTGCTTTCCTTCCTTCTGAGGAAAGAAAAATTTGTATTCTAAGGCAAGTCAAGGAAAATTTTAACACAAGAAGTTTTCTCTGCCCTTTGGCCGCCTCTCTCCCCACACTGTGCACCATGTATCTGCACTATGCATTGACCACACGGCCCCATCCGCAGAAATGCCTGCTCAACCATAAAGAGCAACGTTCTCCTGGCACCAACAAGACGACTCCTTAGGAGATAACCTTCCTTCTTAACCCTGTAAAGGACGGCGATGACCCACTAACCACTACTCACTTTGTATGTGTAGGTCTGGATTGTATAAACTGTTGATAATACGTCATTTAATGCACAGCCCTCTGTCTCAAAAACTCACACAACTGTGCTTTCACCTCTAAGAGGAGGACCGGTTCTTGGAGTTTTCTGAGAGACTGTTCCCAAGTTATAATCCTCAATTTGGTTTGAATAAAATTTTCCATTTCTTTCTTAGATCAACTGATTAGTTTTTCATCGACACTTCCTTCCTTTCCTTCCTCTCTTTCACTTGGTCTTTCATTCTGTTGAGAAAAATCACAGTAATTCTCTATGCTGATGGAAATGATCCACTTGGTGAAAAACTGATTCTGTAAGAGAAATGTAGAACGGCTAGGGTTCTGTCCTAGAATCAGTGAGAAGGGACAGAATCCAGTGCAACAGGGGAGGGCCAACTGTAGCCAGAAGCAGGGACAATGTAGCCACAGTGTAAGGAGAAAAGGCAGCACAAGCAGGGGCAGCTGCAGGTAGGTGGATCCACACAAAGGGAAATGCTCGTGCAAGTTGTGTCATAATTGCTTCTATTTTCTCAAGAAAATAGGAAGCAAAGTTATCACCTGAGAGTGACAGTGAAGATGGTCTGAGAAAAGAGAAGACATAAATAGTCATCGAGGAGAACCTATGGTCATGCACATAAAGAAAGGCCAGGCAGTCATGGTCAGAGGTGAACAGACATGAGTGCAGAGGACATCCAGAGCTGGCTGGAAGCAAGGCTGCAGTCTCGCCAGGCATGAGTACGACAGAGTGAGAGGGAAAGGGGACTGAGGGTGCACATGAGGGAACGGTTATAACGACGGCCCAGGAATTTAAACTGTGACAAAGCAAGGGTATGATGGAAAAGGGTGGGGCTGGTAATAAAAAGTTATTAGGATAAACAAATGACACGTTAAGGCTCAATACTGAAGAACTGTGGGAAGTGAGCTGGAAAAATCAGAGCTGGAGAGGAGGACAACTGATTTTGAGATTATGCAAGAACTTGAGCTCCCGCTCATGACAAGGCCTGCATTATAATCCCAGGCAATAAGCAGCTGAGGGAGATCGTTGGAAGAGAGAGGTCAAGGAGCTCCCAGGGTACTGGGACACTGAAACCACCAAGAATTATGATAGGTGTTGTAGAGAGAATGATCATGAATGAGGAGATAAAACAACAGCTTCCAGGAGGGCGCAGGAATAGCCTGGGGTGGGAGAGGTGCCTGAAAAGGGGAGAAGGTGTCAATCAGGTCAAGGTCCAAAGACGCGAGATTCAAAGTGTCTGAAAGAGAGCAAGAGGAGGCCAGCCAAAGCTGTGGAGAAACGGAGCCCCACCGAGGGAGCTCCTGAGGAAGCACGGTTCTTCACGCAAGAGGGCGAAGGCTGAGCATCCAGGCTTCTGCTGCCGAGTGAGCGCTCAGCTCCAAGTGCTAAAGCAGAAGGTTCACGAGCTAGGGGACAGTGGGAAATTGGGGCAGAAAAGGGACAAAGAGAGACATGGGGAACACAGAGTCTGAGATGCAAAGAACTGCATACCCCAGGCTCCTCATGCCAGCCGGCAGAAAGGGGCAAGGGGCAAAGAGCAAAACGCACCCGTTATCCCTGCGGGTCCCAAGTGCCGAGAGTGGGAAGGCACAGGAGTCTTGCCAGAGCTGCACGAGCTCTAGGGACGTCACTTTACTCTTGCCAGGGTAGGTGGACGTGAGGGAAGGGGGCTTGGCCAGATGGCGTGGCGCTCGGGCTCCCTCCCGCTCCAGGATCCCATACAGCTCCCCTCCATTTCTTTTCCAAGTCTTTCAGCGCTGGACACAACCTTCACAGAGTCTCACCATTTCTTTTCCTGTTCTTCAGTTAACTAGTCCATGATCTTGAGACTCAGCTTCTAAATTCACCTGCACAATGTCTGGTTCTTAGAAGAAGATGTGCAGTAAACAGAAAAGGGAGGAGAAAGAGTGGAGTAGACTGGTAACAGGATGGCTTCTTTATAACAGTATACCCGTTAGCTTTATTTTATTACTGTACTTTATGAAATAACAATAATATTAACAAGAACAAAACCTCTAGCACCATCAAGGGTGAACGAGAAGCAACGGAGTCACAGGCAGGCAGCCCATCCTAAAGTTACACTGATAACTTAAACACCAGGCATGAAAACCCAACTCCAGGGATATAATAACAACCACAACAAG